>NC_041227.1:88593679-88607809 GCF_002837175.3 Physeter macrocephalus
CCCGTGTCCCCCGCATCGGCAGGTGGACTCTCAACCACTGCACCACCAGGGAAGCCCTCTCTTATATTTTCAATTGGTATTGACTACTGCTGTCAAAACAAACCCTATTGGTTATTGTATGCTGGGCACCATCTCCAGTTATCTTGCTGAACCCTCTTTTTAGTTCTCTGTCTCTTGACTCAGTTGGGTTTGCTATGTAAAAGAGCATATCATCTGCAACTAATATCGTTTAGTCTTTACCCTGTTGACACTTGAACATTTTGTTGTCAGTGGTGATGGTGGTGATGAGGTTCATTGTCTTGGTTAGTGAGGACTTCTAATGCCATATTGAATAGTTATGGTTAAATAACCATATTTGTTTTGTTCCAGACCTTGAAAAGAATGTATCTAAAGGTTTAAGTATGATGTTTGCTGAAGGTTTTATTAAGTTAAAGAAATTCCCCTTTTTTCCTAGTTTTCATAACATTTCATCATAAACTATGTCAAGAATTTCCTGCATGTATGGAGAAGTTGAGGTGATTTTTCTTCTCTACTCCAGTTGTGTGATGAATTTTACATCAATATATCAATACTTTGGATTTTTAACTAACCATGAAATCTTAGATAACCCTTATTTGATCCTGATAAATTATGTTTTTTAAAACACACCATTGGATTTGACTGGCCAATATTTAATTAATTAGTTAATTAATTAATTAATTTTGCATTAATGTTCACTTTGTTTTCTTTCCTTTCACTTTCCTTAATCAGTTTTGTCATTATGGTTATACTAGCTTCTAAAATAAGTAAAGCAGCTTTCCCTCTCTCTTATGTTTTCTATTGTATCGAACAACTTGTATAAGACAAACCTCAATAAATGGTAAAAACTGGTTGTGCTTGAAGGTCAGTAGAACAGGGTTTTTTTTGTACATACAAGTGTTTATACACTTAGTTTTCTATTTGGTCATATGAAATTTTACATTTTTCTAGAAATTTATCCTTTTTACCCAAGTTTTCAGATGCATTGGTATATAATTATTGAGGCAGAAACTTCTGCTTGCCTACCCAATATCCATTCTTCTCTCTTCTTCGCCCAAATCGTGTTCCTGGCAGCAATTGTGTTCAAGTAAAATGCTTAGCTTCCCAGATACCCTTGCAGGTGGGGAAAGCAAAAACTTTCCCAGACACAGGTTCCACCTCCTACATAAGCTTCATCCCCTCCTCTTCCCCTTTCCTTAGAGGAGAAACAGCCATCTTGCAGCCATAAGGCAACAAGCATGAGCAAGAAAATCCCACACTCAGCTGAGCACAGTCCTTCTTGCTTAGTTACTCTTTTCTGAAGTTTGCATTTAGTGTTACTAAAGGACCTGTGTTTGGTCTTGTTAATTTTATCTGCTGTTTTTGCTCTCTCTTTTCATTTCTGCCATTATTTTTGTTATTTCCTTCCTTCTTGTTTCTGTGGGCTTACTATGTTGCTCTTTTTTTATTTCTAACTTCTTGAGTTACACAGTAACATCTTTTGTCCTCGGTATTTCTTGTTTTCCAATAAATGTACTCCACGTTTTAATTTCCCTTATGTACTACTTTAGTACAAATTTGGACATTGTAATTCAGCACAAAGCTTGGCATTGTAATTCAGTTCTAAGTATTTCATAATTTCCCTTGTCATTTCCTCTTTAGCCCAAAGGTGATTCAAATTTTTTTCCTAGGAATATGAGATTTTTAAGAGTTCTCCTTTTATTAAATTCTAACTTTATTTCAGTATGGTTGGAAAATGTAACCAATGTCGTTCTTTGTAATTTGTGGAGATTTTCTTTGTTGGCTAGGTATAAAGAGTTATATGTGTACACATATTTTAGCTCAATATTATTAGCTGTGTTAGTCAAATATTCTATCCTGCTTATTTTTGATCTGCTTGATGTATCATATTCTGAACGAGTTGTGATATAATCTCCCAATTGTTGATATATTCATTTCCCTCATTTTTTTCATGTTTTGTTTTATTTATTTATTGAAGTATAGTTGATGTACATACAATATTATATGTTACAGATATACAATATAGTGATTCACAATTTTTAAAGGTTATACTCCATTTATAGTTATTTTAAAATATGGCTATATTCCCCATGTTGTACAATATATCCTTGTAGTTTATTTTATACATAATAGTTTGTACCTCTTAATCCCCTACTCCCATATTGCCCCTCCCCCTTTCCTCATTTTAGCTGTTTGTTGCTTTATATATTTTGAGGATACACTGCTGGGCATGTATATGTTTATGATTGTTATTTCTTCTTCTTCTTCTTTTTTTTTTTTTTTTGGCCACACTGCACAGCTTGTGGGATCTCAGTTCCCCGACCAGGGATTGAACCTGGGTCATGGCAGTGAAAGCCCAGAATCCTAACCACTAAGCCACCAGGGAACTCCCTGGTATTTCTTCTTGATTTATTATTTCTTAGTAGCATATAACATCTCTAATTATTTATCACCTTAAATTCACTTTTTTTTCTTTGATGTTAAAATTGCTACCATGGAGTTCTTTCTTTTTTTTTAATGTGCCAGGATTTTTTTTTTAACCATTTATTTTCCAATTTTGCTTAAATGATCTCTTACTAAAAAATATATTATTGCATCTTGTTTCTAGAGCGAATCAGAGAGTCTCTATATTTTGATTTGTGAGTTTAATTCATCCTCGTTTATATTTATTAATGTTATGTTAGGACTTCTTTCTGCTATCTCATTTTGTGTTTTCTATTTACTATACTTTCTTTCTACTCCTTTCCATCTTTGGAATGGTTCAAAATGCCCTTCCTTCAGTTGAAAAGTTTGGATTTTCTACTTTCCATTGGCAAGATCAAATTATTCTGTAGAAAATAATACATTCCATTTATACTCTTCTCATGGTTAACCTTAGCTTATTATGACCCTTATTTATGTTTATTCTTTCCCCTGTCAACTTCTTAAGCTTAACAAATCTGTATGTTTCCTTAAATAGCACAATTTCCCTAGCATAATTTCAGCACCCTCCACTTTTTCCTCCCTCCATCAGTTCCCCAAGCCCCTTCCCCAGCCAGGTTTCTAGTATACAGCTTTATTTCTGAATTATCTGGTTTTTATATTTATTTATTTAATATATATAATAATTCATTTTTACTATATATATATATATTCCCACCAGGGGAGAAGCATTGTTAATTTAAGTAATGTTACCCTTTTCTAAGGTATGTTCTCCTCTTTACTTTGCATATCTCATTGCTTTATCCTGGATTCATTTCCCATCTTCTTGAGATACTTTTTTAAAAAATGCTTTCAGGGCTTCCCTGGTGGCGCAGTGGTTGAAAGTCCACCTGCTGATGCAGGGGACAGGGGTTCGTGCCCTGGTCCGGGAAGATCCCACATGCCGCGGAGCGGCTGGGCCCGTGAGCCGTGGCCGCTGTGCCTGCGCGTCCGGAGCCTGTGCGGAGCCTGTGCTCCTCAACGGGAGAGGCCACAGCAGTGAGAGGCCCGCGTACCGCAAAAAAAAAAAATTCTTTCAAGGGAGTTCAACTTCTAGAACAGTGAAGTGAGGATCTTGGTGAACCACTCTCCCATTAAAAACAACAAAAACACTGGCAATACAACTAAAGTCAACCATTTTAGAACTCTAGAAATGTACCAAAGCCACTGACTGAACTGAAAATTATCTATCCAAGAGAAACTACCGAACTTCCACAAGACAGTGGTGTCCAGCCCTCTGTCCCTCCCCAGCTTGGTGGGCCAGTAGCCATGAAAAGTTAGCAGTCTCAAAGCTGATGGAGAAGTCTGATTTCTCTTGGAGTTCTGTTAAAAGCCCATTCCTAGAGCACAGTCAATATTTTTTCCAAGTTAGAAGCTACCTGAAAAATCTCCATTCCCAAGGTGTTATGGCTCTTTGATTTGACTCACAGCAGGGGGTGGCGGGGGGAGGGAAGGTGGTATCCCTAGGGCATTACCAAAAACAATAGCAATCTTCTAATAATATCTCAGCTGCCTAAGGTTGTGATTTTGGTTGGAGCAAACAGAAGCCTGACCAACAACAACAAAAGTTTTAAAGTAAGCCCTGGAGAACTAGAAAACCACAGGGAACTTTGCAAAGCTCCACCATATTCCTAGGGATCTAGAAGGCTGTGCACATGCACATGGTTAGGAAAGGCCTTTGGAAAAAGGCTGCAGGCACTCACCTCTGACTGACCTTTAGGCCCTGTGTACTCAGGAAGTGAAAGCTGAGTCTGTTCTGTTAACTGCCTGAAGTTTGAATGTGTGTCTTCAGACACAGATCTCCTTGTCAAAGGGTAGAAGACATATAAGCAAGGCATTTAGCGGAATCTTTAGACCGATCATTGGCTTACCACTAAATTATACTGAACCAGGAGTGAACCCTAGGAAACCAGACTTTAAAATATGAAGTTAAAAAAAGGGGGGGAGTTTAACAGAGAACTCAAGTGCTATACACTTCAGGGAATACAGAATCTATAGAATTAATTGAGGAAAGTCACTAACAAGCAGCAACTAGAAAAACAATAACAAAAAAACAGCAACAACAACAAATCTGGGGAGAAAGAATCTGATTTCAAGTTGTTACAATATATTATTTTAAATATCTTTTTTTTTTTTTTTTTTTTTTTTTTTTTTTCTGTACGCGGGCCTCTCACTGCTGTGGCCTCTCCCGTTGCGGAGCACAGGCTCCAGACGCACAGGCTCAGCGGCCATGGCTCACGGGCCCAGCCGCTCCGCGGCATGTGGGATCTTCCCAGATCAGGGCACGAACCCGTGTGCCCTGCATCGGCAGGCGGACTCTCAACCACTGCGCCACCAGGGAAGCCCCTAAATATCTAATTTTTGACAAAAATTTACAAGACATGCAAAGAAACAGAAAAATATGCCACATAATAGTAAACAGCCAGTAGAAAAATATCCCTGAGGGGGCACAAATGTTTAATTTAGTAGACAAAGACTTTAAACCAGCTACTACAAATATGTTTAAAGACCTAAAGAATACCATGCCTAAAGAATTGAAGTATGACAACAGTGTCTCACCAAATAGAGAATATCAACAACAACAACAAAAACAGAAATTACAAAAAAGAATCAAATAGAAATTCTGGAGTTAAAAAGCATAGTTACTGAAATGAAAAATTTGCTAAAGGGTCTCAATAGCAAATCTGGGCTGTAAGAAGAAAGAATCAGCAACTTGAAGGTAGGTTAATAGAAATTATCCAATCTAAGGAATAAAAATGAACAGAGCCTCAGAGACCTATAGGATATCATTAAGCATACTAACATGCACCTAATAGGAGTCCCAGAAGCAGAAGAGAAAAATAAAGAAAAAAAGGAATATTTTTAAACATAATGACTAAAATCTTCCCAAATTTGATGAAAAGAATTAGTTTTGTTGTACTATGTCTAGGTGTGGTTGGTTTTTGGGTTTTTTTGTTTTGTTTTGGGTGTTTTGTTTGTTTTTTGTTTTCTCCTTCTTAGATATGAACTTTTTTCAATTTGAGGTCTCTTCTGGAAATTCTTGGTCATTTTTTTCTTCAAATATTTCATCCCTCTCCATTTTTTTCTTCTTATGAAATTTCCTTTATTACTTTAGATTGTCTATTTTTTACTTCAATCCTCTGTATCTTAGCTTATTCTCGATCTCTTTCTGATGCCTTCTGGGAGAGTTGCTAAAAATGGTCTTCCACCTACTAATTGTTCTTTGTCTATATGCATCTGCTCTCAATGCATCCATTAAGTACTTCACTCAGCTTTCATATCCAGTATGTCCTTTGAATTCGTTCATCTTTTATGCTTGCTTCTAGCTTCATGTTTCTGATATCTTCCCTCCTCTCTCTGAGGATATTTGTTATGTTTATTTTAAATGCTTATTCCTTTAATCCATTCGTTCTGTTTCCCTTGGTACAGGTTCTTCTGTCTGTTCCCTTTCTTTTATAACAGTTACCCTCCTCAGACATCCCATTATTTTCCCCTCTGAACTCATGTGTCCTTGGAACCACCAATGACCTTGGCCTGGTCGTGTGTAATTGGGTAGTCAGAGAGTCTCTGTGTTGCTGTATGAAAGCAACCACTCGCCCTTCCCTCTCCCAACCAGCCAATATTCTTTCTCACTAAATCTTCCAGAACCTCCTCCCCAGACATTGCTCTTTTCCAGGGGCTACCTCCCTCTTGCAACTCTCTGTCCCTTGAAAGAGGGAACATTTAAGTGTGTCCAGCCTGGGTGCCCCTGTGTCTGCTCCAAGGCTGCCTCCCCCTCACCTCACTGCTCCGGGCTGGTATCACATTGGCACTGGGCTAATGCTATTTTCTTGCCAAACAGTGGAAATAGGGTGTGCAGTGATCTTCCCAGCAACGTAAAGGAGAGAAATGGCATGGTCCAAGCCCCCGCCCCCAACTTTTTTTTTTTTTTTTTGTATCTGGCCCTCTTCTGCTCTAGACTACCATTAGAGAGAGAGAGAGAGAGAAAGAGAAAGAAATCCAACCACTTTCTGTTTCCCTAGGGTTTTCTTCTTAGTTTTTATGTTCGGTTCTGGTATCCCTCAACCTCCCTCCCATCTCTGCAGCATCGCAGGACAGGAGCAAAGAACCTCTCCTGGTTTGCAGTCTTGTGGGAAACCTGAAGTCAGCCTCATGTGTTGTGGCAGAAGATGAATTTTAATCTCCAAGCCTTCATTCTTTTCTTCTCTGTAATGAGAAGTTTGGAACAGATGATCTCAAGTTGTCCTAGCTCTAAAATTCTGTGATTCCATGCAGTACACGCAGAGGTGGCAGGTAAGAGACATTGAGGTATTTTAAGACCACACAGTTTCCAAGGTGATATAGAGACATAATGGGGGGGACACCCAACGAGAGAGAGTTATTAACGAAAATGGATGTCAAGTTAGAGGGTGGAATGTCAATCAAGTTTCAAGGAATGAGAAGGGGAGGATATTGACAGAGAAAGAGAAAGATGTCACAAGAGAAAGGGAAAACCACTGATTGGAAAAAGGTTTGGAGGAGAATCAGCAAGTGTGGAGAATGACAAATGCGATTAACCCACCATGGGAGCAGATGCCATCTTTTCTTCTAATTTATTAGGAAATATTTCTGACTTACCAATAGTACACAGAATAACATAATGAACACTTGTGTGCCCCAGTGCCCAATCTAAAATATTACTCACGACCAATATATAGCAACCTTCTCTCCACCATCACCAAGCGGTAGTAGCCATTATCCTAATTCAGTGTTTATCATTCTCAGTAGTTCTTTATACTTTTACTTCATATATGTATGCAAGGCAATATTTTGTCGTTGAAAAATCAGTTTTCATGTTTGAAGACAGAAGTATGATGACTATGGGAGCTTCCCTGGTGGCGCAGTGGTTGAGAATCCGCCTGCCGATGCAGGGGACGCGGGTTCGTGCCCCGGTCCGGGAAGATCCCACGTGCCGCGGAGCGGCTGGGCCCGTGACCCATGGCCGCTGAGCCTGCGCTCCGCGACAGGAGAGGCCACAACAGTGAGAGGCCCGCGTACCACAAAAAAAAAAAAAAAAAAAGAAGTATGATGACTATGTATTGAAATACTTGTTTGAGGTTAAAAAAAAAAAAAAAAAGCGTCAGTGCTGAAGGAGTCCCAGGAGAGGGGAATAATCAAATAGATGGAATAACTTGGATCAGAGCATGAGAAACTTCTTTCTGCTCATTAGGTCTCTCCAAGGTGATGACACAGTGACTGGCAGAGAGCTCCCGTAGTTGGACTGAGAGCGTTGGCCCCCTTCCTGATGGAGAGAGCCACACTCCCAGAACATCCAGAGCAGAAGGAAAGGGATGGTTTCAGCTGCTGCCCAGCAGAGCCGTTCGTTTGGACCAGTGGGAGTTCACTTCTCAGAAACACCAGCGTTGGGAAATCAGGCATCAGAACACAGCAGGGAGGCATTTTTCATTTCAGAGACAAGCCCAGGAGCAGGCTGAGGTTTGGGGCCAGGCGCCAAGGTCAGAGTTGGCCCGTGACTAGTCACTGAGATGAATACAACCCAGTTTCTGCCTCATCCTTTCCCTGTAAGAGGCCCTTGAAACTGCCTCTGAAGGGGCCTGTCAGCCTCAGCCTCAGCAGACTGCTAAAAGGGAATAAGAGAACCATTCTGTGAAAAGATGGCTGGGGTCAGGGAGGCCCTGGCTTTGCACGATCCTACTAGTGACAACCCAGCTGGGCCATCTGTAGACAACCCAACCCTGCTGGGTACATCGCTCAGCCCTAAACCCTGCTGCAGCAAACAGATGAAAAATGCACTCCCATCGACACTAAATATAATTTGGGGGGAAAAAAAAGTGAGAGGATTTTTGTAAACACACTTTTGAAATTTTTGTCTATAAATAACTCATTTAATTCTCAATTTGCTTTGGTTTTTTTCCCAAAAATCTGTGCATAATTGGGAATTTTTGAGAAATGAAGAAATCAAATCCACAGATTACTTTCAAATGTGTGAAATACTGTATGAATGCTAAAATTAACACTTCATGAAGTTGGAATACTATGTTTGTATGCATTTAATTAAACATTTATTCTTTATTTTGTGGTTTTCTTTCTGTATACTAGAGCCAACAATCCTTTCCAGGCTTCAAACACTGTTGCAAGCTCTTGAAAAGCTCATAGACCCTGGGCCCTGGGCCCACAGGGCCTGGAGGATAAACAACCCAGTTGGGGAGATTTTATGGGAGGTGCCTGGGTCTGTGGGCCCTGATTGGCTCCTTTGTCTCAACTCTCTACTCGTGGTCACTTGTGGTGGTAGTAGGGGCAGCGTCCTGAAGACGGCATTTTCGGAGGTAGTCACCAGAGTTTATTTCCTGTTTTCTCCCCCAATCACCGTAAGATTGGGAACCTTGTTTTGTTCACTGCTGTATCCCCAGCCTCGAATAGTGCCAGGCACATCACAGGTACTCAACATAAGTATTTGTTGAATGCACGCTCATTTCTGGGAAATGGGACTGGATGGTAGATCAGTAGGGCTCCAGCTGTATCAATTGTGTTTGAATGATGGACAATGAGAATATATTCACTCATTACCCTTCTGATTCAAAAATAACATATTTTCACAATGAGATATCACTTCATACCCATCAGGATAGCTTCTTTCAAAAAAACCCAGAAATAACAGGTCTTGGTAAGGATGTGGAGAAATTGTAACTCTTGTGCTTTGTTGGTGGGGATGTTACGTGATACAGCCGATATGGAAAACAGTATGGTGGTTCCTCAAAACTGAAAATGGAACTACCATATCAATCGTTCCAGCAATCCCTCTTCTGGGTATATACCCAAAGGAAATGAAATTAGTACCTCAAAGAGATATCCGTACTCTTATGCTAACTGCAGCAGAAACACAGTAGTCAAGATATGGAAACAACCTAAGTGTCCGTCAGTCAATGAATGGATATAGAAAATGTGGTGTATATATGAACAATGGAATATTATTCAGCCTTCAAAAAGGAAGGAGATCCTGCCATTTGCAACAACATGGGTGAACCTCGAGGACACTGTGCCACATGAAGCAAGCCAGACACCGAAAGATAAAAACAGCATGATCTAACTGATATATGGAACCTAAAAAAGTTGAATACAGAGGAGCAGAGAGTAGAATGGTGGTTCGAGCAGTGGGGATCTGAGGGGAATAGGGAGATGTTGGTCTAAAGGTGCAAAGTTGCAGTTGTGTGGGATGAATAAGTCTAGAGATCTAGCGTACAGCATGACAACTATAGTTAATAATACTGTACTGAGGGCTTCCCTGGTGGCGCAGTGGTTGAGGGTCCGCCTGCCGATGCAGGGGACGCGGGTTCGTGCCCCGGTCCGGGAGGAGCCCACGTGCCGCGGAGCGGCTGGGCCCGTGAGCCATGGCCGCTGCGCCTGCGCGTCCCGAGCCTGTGCGCCGCAACCAGAGAGGCCGCAACAGTGAGAGCCCCGCGTACCGCAAAAAAGAAAACTGTACTGAATGCTGGAAATTTGCTAAGAGAGTAGATTTCGGGTGCTCTCACCAGACACACAAAAAATGGTAACTATGTGAGGTAGCTATGCTAATTAGCTTGACTGTGGTTATCATTTTCACTATGTAGATGTATATCAAATCATCATGTTGTACTCCTTAAGTATATACGATTCTTACTTGAAAAATAAAATAAATTTGTATATATTTTTCTTTTTTCCAAATAATTAGCTAGGTACCCCAAAACCATTTGTTTAATAATCCACACTTTCTCCACTGGTTGAGTGCCACATTAGCATACAATGCATACTTATATAAACTTGGGTCTATTTCTGGGCTTTCTACTCTGAGTCAGTGTAGCGAGGTTCACAAACTGTGGCGCTGTGGCCTCAGCAGACCTCCAGATGAGTGTTTCAACTTGTTTTGGTTTTGGCCGGAGGTGTTTTTTAAGCCTGTGAATTTTAATAGCTTTAGGGCAGTGGTGCCTAACCTTTTTGGCACCAGGGACCGGTTTCGTGGAAGACAGCTTTTCCACAGACGGCAACGCGAGCGATGGGGAGCAGGCAGATGAAGCTTCGCTCACTCGCCCGCCCGCCGCTCACCTCCTGCTGCGCAGCCCGGTTCCTAACAGGCCGCGGACCGGTACTAGTCCGTGGCCCAGGGTTTGGGGAACCCTGCTTTACGGGGTCTAGAGAGTCAGTTCTGTCTTAGACCAAGTTACTCGCCCAAGCTCTTAGGTTATTGAGTTTTTTCTGTCTGGAGTGACACTAGCAACATTAATATTTTATCTTTACAACATATTTTAGTATGGAGCAGTGGACATTCTCTCTTGTTATGCTTCTTTTTCAATATTTAAGTGCTCTAATTCTCCAAATAATTTAGACATTATTTTGTCAGCTTCTGGGGAAAAAAATCTCTCTGGGATTTTGATTGCAAGTACATCAAGTTCCTAAATCCATTTGGACAGAATTTACCTCTTTACAATATTGAGTCATTGTTCAGAAATGTGTAAGTCTCTACTCAGTTCTTTTATATCACTGAGTAAAAATTTAAAATTTTCTCTTTGAAGATCCTGCATATTTCTCTCTAAATTTATTTATTTCTAAGAATTTCTTTTGTTGCTGCCAATACGGATGGATATCTTTTTCTCATTTTTTTTCAAGATTACAAAAATAACATGTGGTCATTGTACAAAAAGAAATTAAACAATATAGGAATATAAAGAACCATCACCCCACCCCCGTGTCATTCTGTCCCCAGAAATATGGTGCTATCCTTCTAGGGCTGTGCTTAACTATACACACACCGCAGGCACACATGCACGCACACGCACACGCACACGCGCACACACACACACACACACACACAGACTACACATTCTGTTCTGCATCTTTCTTTTGTCACATAGCAATTTATCACAGAAACCTCTCCATGTCCATGCATATAAATCAACCTCAATCTTCTTATAAATAGCATAGAATTACACTAAATTCTAATTGTTTTTCACTAATTAACCATTCTCTCGGATTTTGACAGTACATCATCACAGCATCTGTCATTATGAAAAAAAGAAAAAGAAAAAAAAAAAAGAAAACTTTGTTTTGTCTTTTTGCAATAGCCAGAGCGTCCAAAACAATGTCAAATGATTGTAGTGACAGAAGAAAACCTGTCATGTCTCTAACTTTAACAAAAATGTCTTTAATGTACATTTTAATGTTATCTGTTGGGTTCAGATATTTTTTATCATGTTGATAAAGTGTCTTTGTGTACTAATAATTTGGAATTTTTAAAATCAAGATGGATGTTGAATTTTTCAATTCATCGTTGGCATATATCCCAATGATCATAAGTCTTTTCTCCTGAGACATATTTATAGAATTAATTTTATTAATAGACTTCCTAATATTAAACCAGTTTTGTATTCATGGTCCTGGTGAATTATTCTTTTAACATTACACTAAATTAAATTTGATAATGTTTTCATTAAGATTTTCTTTTTTTTTTTAATTGAAGTATAGTTGATTTACAAGGACTTTCATACTTGAGATTGTGACTGGCCTTTTTTTTTCTTTCTTTGTCTATAATTAGTTCTTCTATGAAGCTCTGCTCTCAGCTTACTTCCAAACATTCTTTTAATTCTCAAAAGAAGTACAGCACAAATGGGTTTGACGCTCCTGGGAACACAGCTCAACCCCATCGCTAGCCCCTTGCAACATAACTAGTCATGTGACCGGTTCCCACCAGAGGTCAGTGAATGGACATGGTGATGGGTTTGTTAATAGCAGAAGGGCCTTTGCTTTCTTTCTTTCCCTTCCGTAGCGACCTTGGAGGTCATGGAGCTGTGAGATGGAAGGTCTTACACTTTTCACTGCTTGGAAGAGAATCTCCCAGGAGAGCTGCCCCACTGAGAAAATCCATATTGGACCTTGGTAAGCTATTGAGACTTGAGGTTGTTTGTTACAGCAACTAACATCAACATAGTTGACCAATACAAGGAATTTCCATAACGTCCATTTTGAAATGTATTTAATATAGTTTATCTGTGTGATTCCACTTACACGGAATCTAAGACATGGAAAATAACATAGACAAAAAGTGGTTTCCTCACACCCAGTACTCTGTGTGTACCTAGCACTGTGCTGGTCTATATGGCAGGAAATATTTTTTGAGACATTAACCTAGATCTTTTTTCCTCCTGATATTTTTCCCGCTCTCCCTTTTCAAACAGATAATTGTCTCAGAGGGAGGATGGGACAGGATAGAAAACAGAAAATATTATGCCTATTGGTTCCCAACAACCTAAATCCATCAGATTTTCCTAGATGCCTCAGAGGCAAGTATCAGGATGGAAAAGTGGAGGTAGGGGGTGAAGGGTGGTAAGAAAGCTGGGCTCACCCAAGGAGGGAGGAGGAGAGGAGTGGGGGAGAGCAGACTTCTGTGAATCCCAGACAGCCCTGCATCTTGACCCACAGCCCTGCAAAAGGCAGTGAGACCCCAGGGAGGCATGGTGGGTGATGGCGATGAAGATTCTCATGACTTTCCCACGAGGTACAGAAGCAACAGAAACGCTACAGGGGCACGTACAGCGGCAGGAGAAGAAGATGCCTTAGCAGCTGACTGCATGCCCCCACCTGGCCCTGGACCACCCGATTCGTAGGTGCAACCAAGGACGTGTCAAAACACCAGGGCAAGCAGGTGATTCGAGAAACAGAGAGCCTCCTCCTCAAGGCCGGGCGTTACACACACACACCCTCTTGGGGGGAGAGGGAGGGAAACCGCCGCTGTGCCAAACTCTAGGGAGTAAAAAGGGGAGGGTCTGTTTCTTGCGGGTGCTCCCGATGGAGAACCCGCTCGGGTGGAGGCGCGGAGGGTGGGATGGTGAGGGGGTGCGGGCCGTCAGGCTACCTCTGCAGATCCCGCCGGGCTGGCTCTGGAGGCGAGACTTGGGGGAGGGAATGGGAAAGGGCGGGGTGGGCCGCGCCCCGCCACGTCTCCTCCTCCTCCTCCCCGGCCGGGATGGAGGGCGGGCTCGGGCGGCCAGCAGGGGGCGCCGGAGGACAGGCACTGCCTCGCGGAGGACTTGCCGGGCTTGGGACGCTGCCCCGCCCGAGACCCCCGCCCCACCCCGGCTCCGCATCCCAGACCCGGAGGGGACCCGGGCCGCGCGGCCGGCGTGCGCGGGGGAAGCATGGAGAACCCCGCGGAGCCCGGAAGCCTGTGCCCGGCAGCGGCGGGCTCGAGGTCACGGCTGTTACCTCCGGGCGGGGGCCCCAGGGTGTCCGCCTCGCACACCGGGTCTCAGATTTAGACGCTGGACCTCGGGCCAGATGAGCTGATGCACGATGCTCTGATGGGATCAAGGAAGGCAGGCGTCATAAAGCAGACATGTAAAATATCTGACATTTATGTTAACACAGTTCAGCATTTCTTCCTATTTTAATACTCCGCCAACCTCAAAACATGGCACTGGCCCTGAGTCTCTTACCCGACGAGGGGCCTCGTCCTGGGCCTCCTCCATCTCTCCGGGGCACGGCCTCTTTGCTCCCCACGCTTATCGCCTATCTGCAACCCGCCCCAGCCCCCTCCCAACACATACACCCCTACACATCCTTCGCCCACTACTTGTCTCTCAACTTCGAGCCTCCTGCCCTCCTCCCACAGGCCCCATGCGCCTC
>NC_041227.1:88608309-88611734 GCF_002837175.3 Physeter macrocephalus
CCGCACATGACGGCACATTCTCTCCGCGACTGATAGGGTCGTTTGCCAGGAGTTATATTGGAAGGAGTTACTCATTGGAAAATGTGGCTGCGTTGCCCAGACTGAGATCTGAACTTGGACTTCCAGGGATTTCACCCAAAATAAGCCGAATTCCTCAGTTATAATTGTCAAAGAAACACAGCCAAGGAATCTGTGTGCCAGACCAACGCCAGCTCCTGCTGGGAAAAGTGTGGGTCCAGGCAGGGGATGCTCACGGCTTTGAGTAGGAAAGCACAAGGCACTGGGCTCTTCTGACCCTCGCGGCATTTAGTCACTGCCCAGGACTGTGGCCAGTTGGTTGTCACTCATCCTTTTCCTTTGAGATCTCTCTTTTCTTACTGTTTCATAAAATTACTTATATCCCTTGTTGTTATTTATCTTGTAAGCTCCTGTGAGGGCATGGACGGCGCCTTATATTTTGTTGAACCCCCCCGCCAAATCTAATCCAGAGTCTACTACAGAGAAAGACTGTAGTTGTTCCCAGACAAAAGATTCACATCCCTAGTATATTAGGAGCTTCTAAAAATGGAGAAGAAAATAACCAGTAACACCACAGGAAACTGAGCTAGAGATATGAATAGATAATTCACAGAAAAAAGAAATGAAAACAGTCCTTAATCATATGAAAAAAATGCCCAAACTCACTCTGTTAAGAACAACATAAATGAAAACTACACAGATATTATTTCCAACCTATCAGATTGGCCCAAACTCAAGTTTTACAACACACTCTTGGCAAGGTTGGTGGAGAGACAGGTACACTCCGCATTACCGGGGAACCATGTTTTATTATGTAAGAGTCTATTGCATTTGCACACTCTTTAACGAGTGTATTGTTTGTGTTTGTGATATGTGGAGGCCCCTAAAACATGGATTCTGGAGCAGGGACCCAGGGTGGGAATCCTTTTACCGAGTTCTAAGGAAAGTTCTGCTTTGGAGTCATCTCCAATGAAAAAAGCAAGGTGGAGAAAAGTACGTACAGAATGTAAGAAAGGATGTATCTTTTTTTTTTAATCACAAAACTTAAGCCATACTTTATTATTATTTTTTAAGTGTCTATAGGGAGAGAAAGGAAATAGAGTAGAGTCCCAAGGATAGAAGCTGGACTTCTCTAAATAGACCTTGTTTGGTAGATATGACTTTGGAACCATGTAAATATTTTATATAACTAAAACAAAATTAAAGTTTAAAAAAAGGGTCTTGGGGCTTCCCTGGTGGCGCAGTGGTTAAGAATCTGTCTGCCAATGCAAGGGACACGGGTTCGAGCCCTGGTCCGGGAAGATCCCACATGCCATGGAGCAACTAAGCCCGTGTGCCACAACTACTGAGCCTACGCTCAAGAGTCCGCAAGCCACAACTACTGAGCCCACTTGCCACAGCTACTGAAGCCCGCGCGCCTAGAGCCCGTGCTCCACATCAAGAGAAGCCACCGCAACGAGAAGCCTGCGCACTGCGACGAAGAGTAGCCCCCGCTCACCGCAACTAGAGAAAGCATGGGTTTGATCCCTGGTCCAGGAAGATCCTACATGCTGCAGAGCAACTAAGCCCGTGAGCCACAACTACTGAGCCCACGTGCTGCAACTACTGAAGCCCGTGCGCCTATAGCCCATGTTCCGCGACGAAGAGTAGCCCCCGCTCACCGCAACTAGAGAAAGCCCGTGCAGCAACGAAGACCCAACGCAGCCAAAAAAAAAAAAAAAAAAAACCAAGCAAACAAATAAATTAATTAATTTAAAAAATAAAAAGCGTCTTCATTGAAAATCTAAAGTAAGTGAAAAAAAAAAAAAAATGAACCCAACTCTTTATCCAATTTGAGGCATAACCACACAGCCAAAAAGTATTCCAAGGGACCTGAAAGCATAGAAACTTGAGTGCACATTCCTAGTGGGATAATCCTAAGGACAAAGAGAACTGTTGGAAGGAAGGAAGGAAGGAACGAAGTGGGGGCGGGGAAGAAATCTGGAACCATCTTCAGTAATCATATTGCTGGTGATAGGGTTGATATTGCTCTTCTGACACTGTTACGTGTACTCTGTGGGTTAAACCTGATGCGTAATTCTGTTATATTGTCAGGAACCAGGCGTTTCAATGTAGGAGAAAGCAGGCATATATGTAAGAGAGATGAGGTTAAGTAAACACTTTGCAGTACTGCATTTGAACCGGAATTTAAGCAAGAATTGATGAAAATATTCTGTGATTAAAAAAAAGTATTTGCTAGCTCTGCCCATGGAAGAAGCCTAGAAACAGTGGGCACCCCTAGAGCAATGAGCACCCCTGGTGGCTCTATACTGTGGTGTACAAATG
The DNA here is from genome assembly GCF_002837175.3 of Physeter macrocephalus. Lineage (NCBI taxonomy): Eukaryota > Metazoa > Chordata > Mammalia > Artiodactyla > Physeteridae > Physeter > Physeter macrocephalus. The sequence continues at coordinate 88,610,653 of NC_041227.1, forward strand.
CTATCAAAAGTAGGCTCCTCAGGGAAGTGGCTGAGTCCAGGTCTGAGACAGGAAATATACAAGATGAGCTTGGAGTATCTTATCATAACAGAAAGCAAGGAAACAAAATATCAAAAACTACTAAGTTATGACAAAAGGACACAGGAGCTAATGTGAAGAGGCTCCCTCTGGCCAAATACGGGAGCCACAGCTTGTGAATCATAATTATAACAATGGCAATGAATTGAAACATATTAAATATGTTTAAATACATGAGTTCACAATGATTAAAACAAAAAAACAAATTCATGGGCTACCTTTGAAGAGGGCAAGGGAACAATCTCATGACTTAGAAAACAAGTAAATAGGCATTAAAAAAAAATCAAGCATTTATCTTGCCTTTCCTATATAAACTGTAACTGCAGGATAGCCAAAGAATTGATGAGGGAAAAGATTTTTCCCTTAATAAATGACAAAGGAATGGTAGAATTGGAATGTCGTTGCTTTACAACCTCCTGCAAATATTGGATCTAGACAATAATCGTCAGTGGATACTAACATCATAAAAAGAAAACCAACCTGACATGGTTCTCCTGGCGGAAGTACAGAATGCAACCTCTGAGTTGTCCAAAAAAAAGAAATCAAACCTAAATCTGACTGAGCCTCTAGATCTCACTACTAATTTATCAGAAATACAGAGGACAGAGAAACATGTTAAACATAGCCATAGGAAAGCAATCTGAAAAACTCAGATTGCAGGAAATTTTAAAGGACAAACAACTTGATTTCTTCAACAGTAAATTGCAAAGAAATTAAAAAGAAGGGAGAAAGAGAGTGGGAGAGAGAACCGTGGATCAAGATCAAGAGACAAAACATATATCAGCAAACAATATATGGACCTGATTTGGAATGTGATTCAAACAAACTGTTTAAAAAATTATATACAGGTAGGGCTTCCCTGGTGGCGCAGTGGTTGAGCGTCCGCCTGCCGACGCAGGGGACGCGGGTTCGTGCCCCGGTCCGGGAGGATCCCACGTGCCGCGGAGCGGCTGGGCCCGTGAGCCACGGCCGCTGAGCCTGCGCGTCCGGAGCCTGTGCTCCGC
>NC_041227.1:88614407-88624064 GCF_002837175.3 Physeter macrocephalus
CCGTGAGCCACGGCCGCTGAGCCTGCGCGTCCGGAGCCTGTGCTCCGCAACGGGAGAGGCCACAACAGGGAGAGGCCCGCGTACCGCAAAAAAAAAAAAAAAAAATTATATACAGGTAGAACAATTGGGGGATTTGAATACTCATTAGAGGTTTGATAATATTAACGAATTATTGTTAATTCTTTTGTTGTGATAATGATATTGTGGTTTTTTTTTTTTTTTTTAAGAATCCCTATCTAGAGATACATGCTGATATATTCAAAACAAAATAATATGATGTTGGGAGTCATTCAAAATAATCTGGGAGGAGTGAGTAGCATTACTGTTGAAACAAGACTGTCTGTGAGTTAAACTGTTGGAAGCTGGGTGACAGGTCATGGTCGGGGGTGTCCTCAGACTCTTCTCTTTTGCTTATGTTTGAATTTTCCATAATAAAAACTTAAAAATAAGTAAGATTAAAACGTGGTTTTAATTACAAAAATAGTGCATGCTTTTTGAAAAACATTAAAATAATACAGGAGTGTAGAAAGTGAAAGATAAAAATCTCCTTAACCCCTGGCCCTTGACCTCAGCAGTAATCACTACCAATGGTTCAGTAGATTCTGTGGTAAGATTTTGTGTTACTAGGACTTCCCTGGTGGTCCAGTGGGTAAGACTCTGTGCTGCCAACGCAGGGGGCCCGGGTTCGATCCCTGGTCAGGGAACTAGCTCCCACATGCATGCCGCAACTAAGAAGTCTGCATGCCGCGACGAAGATCCCGCGTGCCGCAGCTAAGACCCAACACAAACAAAATAAATAAATAGATAAATTTTTTTTTTAAAAAAAGATTTTGTGTTACTGCTCAGACATTGTCACTGTGCTACTCTAAGGCGGGAGTATGCTTCCTCACCCTCTTGTGCTCAGGCTTAGCCAGGGAACTTGCTGGACCAAAGAACAGAGATTCTTTAAGAGCCAGAACATGGTTTTCTCTTCTGCCACGATGTTCCAGAAAGTTCGATCCCAGAGTGAAGACCACAAAGCCACAACCAGCCCATGACACCCTGGTGTACATAAGTAAACCTTTATCGTGACAGACACTGAGATTTTTACAATGATTTAGCACTGGGACACAACCTCACCCGTCCTGACTGACACAATATCCTTCCAAGCCTTTCGTTGTGCATGTATAAAATAGTTTTTTCCATGAATATTATACCTATGACTCTTCAATTTGCTTTTTTTAAAAAACTCAATAATGTATCATGGGCATTTGAGTCTCTTTGAAATAAAACCAATCTGAGTTCCCAGAGGCCCCAAAATAGTTTCCTAAGGCCAGAGATTTCTGTTTCTTTAAAATGTGGGTCAATGGAGAAGTTCTCCCGAAAAAAAATTCATGCGGGAAGCAAGCTGAGTGGGTCAGAGTGTGAATTCCAACATTAGCGCCCTCCTTGTTACTGGAGTATAATTGGCAGAGGATCTGCATGATTCCAAGGCTCTTCCTGCCGGAGGAAGGCAGGACATCTACGAGGCTGTTAAAGTGCCGGTCTTTCTCTTCGTAATCTTATAGGCGCTGCCTGAGGTTGGAGGCAAAATCCTGGATTTCCTCAACAGCTTGGAGTCAGAGGGCTTTTACTGCTATTATGATTACAGCTGAAGTGCTGGGAGAATTGAGCATTTAGTTTTTCGGTTATACCATCAAACGCAATCAAATTGGCCCCCCTGGGTTTCCTCTGTCTGATAGTGGCACCTCCATGCTGCCAGGTCCACAAACTGGAAACCATCTTCCACCCTCCAGACCACTAGCATATGAGCTCCAAGGGGACAGAGATCTGTCTTGTCCACTGCCGTGTGCTCAGTGTCTGCAATGCTGCCTGACACATAGTAGATGCTCAATAAATATTTCATCAGTGAATGATTCTAAGCACTTGCCAAGTCCTCTGACTTCTCCCTCTATAATTTAGCTTCGACCTGTCATCCTTTCATTCCCATTGTTGCTACCCATGGTGGTTTAAAGAAAGCCACCATTCTTGGACAATACTCCCGTTGAGATGTGGGGTGTATGTCCTCAACTCTTGAACCTCGGTGGATTCTGTGACTACTTGAACCTATAGCATATGGTAGAAGTGATGGAGTGCCGCTCTCCAGGCCCAGGATTTAAGAGGCTGGCAATTTCCACTTCCTGTCTCTTGAAACTCTCACGCTTACAGCCCTGGGCTGCTGGACAGGCCCTGAGAGACTACATGGAGAGGGAGAAAGGCCCAACTGAGACCAGCCTTCCAGCCATTTCTGCCAAGGAGCCAGACATAAGAGCAATGCTCTCTTGGACCTTCTAGACCATCTCAGCCTACCAGCTGAATACCGTTGAGTGACTCTAGTTGGGTGTTCTGTCGAACAGAAGAATTATTCAGCTGAGCCCTGGGCCGGTCCAAACAATTGTAGCTGAGTCCAAATTCCTGATCTCCATGATTGTAAGATGTGACACTATTGCTGTCACTTGAAGCCATTAAGTTTCAGGGTGACTTGTTAATGCAGCAATACATTACCGCAACATTACCCTGCTTGGAACCTTATAACTTCTTACCTGGAAAACTGACTCCTACATTCAGTCTCCTGCCATTCCAACCGTGCTCTACACCGCTCAGTTTGTTTTCTTGAAGAAGCTGTAGGGGTCCTGTTTAAAAAACAAAAGAAAGTTATTGCCAACAGAATATGGCCCAATCCCTTTAGCCTGCCCCCACTGGCTTTCTAAGATGGCTCTTTGAACTCAACTTTCCAAGTTCTCCTGTTCCTCCTATTTCTTATGTTCCAGCCAAATTCAAGCTTTGGTCCACCCCCTCGACACCCCATAATTTTTATTTTGCTCATACAGTTCCTCCTCCTGGAACGTCCTTCATCTCATCCATGTATGTCCACATCCTCCTTGCCTCCCAAAGACATCCAAGAATGTCAATTTCCCTAGTGGAAATAATCTCTCTCCTGAATTTCCACATCATTTGATCTGGGGCTCTCATAAAATGTACCCTTTTCTGCCTTTTTAACATTATAATTTAAAACCATGTCTTTAACTTCCTCACAGACCAGGGACTCCTGGGAGGCAGAGTTCATGAAGTCTTATTTACTTATTACTGAAACTAGCAAAGAACTCAGCTCTTGGTAGATCCTTAATAAATATTTGTTGGACAAACAGGAGGATAAATGGGTGAATGGGTCAGATACATTTGCTAGAGCCACGTCACCGGGCCTCAGGTCCTCTCTCCATTTCTCAGCTCTCTTTTCTTCTGTCTTGGGTTCTTTCAGAGGCAGGCTTCGCCAGCTGGTGGCACAGATGGTCCCTAGCAGCTTCACACTTACACCCTACCGGTTTCGCACCCTCCACCGAAAAGGGTGCTTCTTTTTTCCCAATATTTCCAGAAAAAGTCTAGGGATGAGGACTCAGTAGGCACAGAGGAGGCCTTTCCCTGAGCCAATCACTTTGGCTCTAGCCAAAGGGATGGACTGTCCTGATTGTCCAGTCCTGGGTTTTCAAGAGACCCCAGGAGCTAGAGCTGGAGGCGGTGGTGGAGGGAATTATCCTAAAGGAAAATGACGGGGCTGTTAACCAAGGAATGCAGAATGGAAGTTGGAGAGGGAAGACAACAGATTCCACCCCACCCATCCAGGGAGGAGCAACCAATCTCCACAGAAAAGGAGTGCTTTTCCTCAAGCTTAGTGTTAGGTACCTGCTCTTTACTGGACCCTTTTAAAGAGAACTGTGCTGGGAATTCCCTGGCGGTCCAGTGGTTAGGACTCCACGCCTCCACTGCCAGGGGCCTGGGTTTGATACCTGGTCGGGGTACTAAGATCCTGCAAGCCGTGTGGTGCAGCCAAAAAACAAACAAACAAACAAGGAGATCTGTGCCAACCAGGTAACAGGGTATCCGGGCCCATGATGGCTCCACTCCACTAGCTCTGTCCCCTCCCCCATCTCTGCGCCTCATCCAAACCACCTTCCATTTGTCTCTGATTTGCCCTTCCTCACCAATCACGCCTAACTGTCGACTTTCCTGGTTCCCTATCCCTCTTAGCATCCATGAGCATGAAACACAAGAGCTGTTTAACACCACTTCCCTGCCCAAGCCCACCTGTACCACCACCGCATATTTACATCCTTGGTCTGATGCTGGCCATCAGGCAGAAAGCCCATCTGAACAGTAAAGAGACAGAGCCCTGATGATATTGCTTGAGCTCCTGAAGCCAGCCATTCCTGAAGCCAGCTATATCTCTGTTGTGGGTTGAACGGTGTCCTCCAGAAAGAAATGTTGAAGTCCTGCGACTTCCGTGGTGGCGCAGTGGTTAAGACTCCAAGCTCCCAATGCAGGGGGCCCGGGTTCGATCCCTGGCCAGGGAACTAGAGCCCACATGCGTGCCGCAACTAAGGAGATGGGGAACCATAACTAAGGAGCTCGCCGGCTGCAACTGAGACCTGGTGCAACCAAATAAATAAATAAATAATTTAAAAATGATAATAATTAAACAATTCCTTAAAAAAAGAAAAAAGAAATGTTGAAGTCCTAACCCCTGGCACCTATGAATGTGACTTTATTTGGACATAGTTTCTTTGCAAATATAATCAAGTTAAGATGAGGTCGTATGGGTGTCCTTGTAAGAAGATGGGAGTCCTTACAGGAAGAGGAGAAGAGATCTAGAGACAGATACATAGGGAGGATGCCATGTGATGATGGAGGCAGAGATTGGAGTGATGTGTCTACAAGCCAAGGATCGCTGGTGACACCAGAAGCTGAGAAAAGAATGGAACAGAATTTCCCCTAGAGCCTCCAGAGAGGGAGAGAGCTTCCAGAAGGAAGTAACCTTGTTGATACCTTGACTTCAGACTTCTAACCTCCAGAACTGTAAGGGAATGTTTCTGTTTTTTTTTTTTTTTTTTTTTTTTTTTTGTGGTATGCGGGCCTTCCTCTGTCGCGGCCTCTCCCGTTGCGGAGCACAGGCTCCGGACGCGCAGGCTCAGCGGCCATGGCTCACGGGCCCAGCCGCTCCGCGGCACGCGGGATCCTCCCAGACCGGGGCACGAACCCGTGTCCCCTGCATCGGCAGGCGGACGCGCAACCACTGCGCCACCAGGGAAGCCCCGTTTCTGTTGTTTTATGCCACCCAGATTGTGGTAATTTCGTAGGGCAGCTGAGAAGGAAAACTACACTATTCCTATGTTTCTCCTTTCCTCTCACACTTCTGCCAAACTCACGATACTTCTGACCCCTGATGCGTGAGGGCTTGCCCACACCAAGCAATTCTCTGACACCAGCGAGGTGTCCTACAATTCAACTCAATTCTGACACTGTCTACCTGGAGAAAGCACCAGATTCCACAGGTTAAGGGCTCAGTCCTACAAGACTGTCCCCACCTCAACTTCGGATACCAATTTCAAGTCCAGGCTGTCACCTGAGCTTCTAACCAACTGGCTATAGGCCAGAGGTTCCAAGGACTCCCTCCTTGAGTTAGATTAATTTGCTAGAGTGGCTCACAGAACTTAAACATTTTACCTCCTAGATTACTGGTTTATTATAAAAGGACATAACTCAGGAACAGCCAGATGGAAGAGATGCACAAAGCAAGTGGGGAGAGAGCTTCCATGCCCTCTCTAGGCAGCCACACTACCAGAACCTTCACGTGTTCACCAGCCCAGCTTACCAAACACCATCCTTCCGGGATTTTATGGAGGCTCCATTATGTAGGCATGAGTGATTAAATCATCAGCCACTGGTGACGGGACTCAATCTCTAGCTCCTCTCTCCTCCTTGGAGGTCAGGGGTGGGATGGAAAGTTCCAAACTTCTAGTCACACAGTTGGTTCCCCTGTCAACCAGCCCCCATCCTTCGGTGACTTAGGGGCTTTCCAAAAGTCACCTCATTAATGTAACAAGACACCTTTTATAGCTCTCATCACTTAGGAAATTCCAAGGGTTTTAGGAGCTCTGGGCCAGGAACTGGGATGGAGACCAAATATATACTTCATATTATAAATCACAATATCACAGCAGCCCTAGGAAACTAATATACCTTCTCATTTTTTCCCCATTTTGTGAGCCAATGAATTCCTTGGTTGCTTAAGCAAAATGTTTTCTATTACTTACAGCTAAAGTCCTGAATAACACATATTACCTAGTCTACGCGCTAAGGATGCAAACTCAAATTAGACCCTGTTCTTATCTTTTTTTTCTAAATAGGTTTTTTTAGGTTATTTTTGCAGCATTCAATCCCACTCCCCATATTTAATATAAAGTATATAATAGAGGGTTTTTTTGTTTTTTTGGATTGTTGTTGTTTGCTAAACCAAAAGTTGACTAACCAATTCATTCACTTCATTCAGCAAATATTGTGCGCTCATCAACTACGGAAAGCGCAGTTTAGTGACAAATCAGTCAAACTATCCCCAGCGTTGCTTTTTTTCTTTCTTCCCACCCCATCCTTCTGGGCACATCCACCCCAAACCACCAATCTGTTCTCTGTAACTATGAGTTTGTGGGTTTTATTTGTTTGTTTTTAGATTCCACATGTAAGAGCGATCATACCGTGTTCACCTTTCTCTGTCTTATTTCACTTAGCACAATGCCCTCAACGTCCATCCATGTTGTGTCAGATGGCAAGATTTCATTCTTCTTTTTTATGGCTGAATAATATTTCATTATATATATATACAACACAATTTTTTTTTATCCATTCACCCATTGAGTTGTTTACTTAGGTTGTTTCCATATCTTGGCTATTGTAAAAAATGCTGCAAGTATCTGGGGAGTGCAGATATATTTTCGACTTAGTGTTTTCATTTCCTCTTGATAAATACCCAGAAGTGGAATTGCTGGATCATATAAGTAGTTCTATTTTTAATTTTTTGAGGAACCTCCATACTGTTTTCCACAGTGGCTGCACCAATTTACATTCCCACCAACAGTGCACAAGGGTTCCTTTTTTTCCACATTCTTGTCAATACTTATTATTTCTTGTCTTTTTGAAAATAGCCACTTTGACAGGTGTGAGGTGATATCTCATTGTGGTTTTGATTTGTATTTCCTTGATGATTAATGATGTTGAGCATCTTTTCATGTACCTGTTGGCCATCTGCATGTCTTCTTTGGAAAAATGTCTATTCAGATTTTCTTCCCATTTTTTAATTGTTTGCTTGTTTGTTTTTTGCTATTGAGTTGTATGAGTTATTTACATATTTTGGATATTAGTTCCTTATCAGTATATGATTTACAAATATTTTCTCCCATTCAGTAGGTTTGCCTTTTCATTTTGTTGATTGTTTCCTTTGCTGTGCTGAAGTTTTTTAGTATGATGTAGTCCCACTTATTTATTTTTACTTTTGTTGCCTTTGCTTTTGGTATCAGATTAAAAAAATAACTGTCAAGATCTATGTGCAAGAGATTACCACCTATGTTTTCTTCTACGAGTTTTATGGTTTCAGGTCTTACATTCAAGTCTTTAATCCATTTTTGAGTTAATTTTTGTGTACGGTATAAGATAGTGGTGGAGTTTCATTCTTTTGCATGTGGCTGTCCAGTTTTCCCAGCACCATTTATTGAAGACACTATTCTTTCTCCACTGTATATTTTTAGCTACTGTGTCATAAATTAACTGACCATATATGTTTGGGTTTATTTCTGGGCTCCCTATTCTGTTCCACTTATCTATGTATCTGTTTGTATGCCAATGCCATACTGTTTTAATTATTATCACTTTGAATGTGGTTTGAAATCAGGGAGCATGATGCCTCCAACTTTGTTCTACTTTCTCAAGATTGCTTTGGCCGTTTGGGTTTGTGTGTGTGTGTGTGTGTGTGTGTGTGTGTGTGTGGTTCCATATAGGATTATTTGCTCTTTTCTTTGAAAAATACCATTGGAATTTTTCTAGGGATTGCACTGAATTATGTTGAGGTACGTTCCCTCTTTACCCACCTTGTTGAGAGTTTTTATCATAAATGGACATTGAGTTTTGTCAAATCCCTTTTCTGCATGTCCCTATCTTTGAGTCATCCATTCTGTGGCACTAAGCCCAGCATCACCTAACATCACTGTGGCCAAAACCAGTGAGAAGGACAAGAAGAAACCCAAAGCCATAATAGGAAGGCAATTTCTTACCCCTGATTAATGAAAGTAATTTATCTCAAGCACAGTTCAGACTCTGACCAAAAATGCTCATGGCAGATGCTGCGGAGCAACTAAGCCCGTGCGCCACAACCACTGAGCCTGAGCTCTAGAGCCCGTGAGCCACAACTACTGAAGCCCGTGTGCCACAACTACTGAAGCCCACGCACCTAGAGCCCGTGCTCCTCAACAAGAGAAGCCACTGCAATGAGAAGCCTGTACACGGCAACGAAGAGTAGCCCCCACTCACCACAACTAGAGAAGGCCCAACACAGCCAAAAATTAAAAAAAAAAAAAAAATGCTAATGGCTTCCCATCCCATACAAGATAAAGGCCAAACTCCTTAGCCAGGCATTCAGGGCGCCAGTCTGTATTTCCATTACCTCCCACTAAATCTTTCCTCTTCTCTACTTCCTTTGCCCCAGCCATATCAAATTACTGATTATTCCCCAAGGACATCATAGGCTTTCCAAAGTTGTTACATTCACTCATAGTGGCTGTCTACACATAGTCCTTTCCTCCATTTCAAAGTCCTACCCATCTATATTGGTTTCCTGGGGCTGTCATAATAAATTACTACAAACTGGGTGGCTTAAACTGACAGAAGTTTATTCTCTCATGCTTCTGGAGGCTATACGTCTGAAATCAGGGTGGCAGCAGGGCCATGCTCCCTCTGAAGGCTCTAGGGGAGGATGCTTCCTTGCCTCTTTTTAGCTTCTGGTACCTGCAATAATCATCAGCATTCCTTGCCTTGTAGCCCATCACTCCAATCTCTGCCTCTGGTGTCACAGAGCATCCTCCCCGTCTCTGTCTGTGTCCAAACTTCCCAAGAGGACACCAGTGACTGGCTGGGGACCCAAGCTAATTCAATATGATCCCAAATCATAACTTGATCACACCTGCAAAGACCCAATTTCCAAATAAGGTCACATTCACAGGTATGGGGGTTAGAACATGAATAAATCTTTTCAGGGAACATCACCCTTCAAAGCCCAGCTCAAGTGCCACTTCTTGCAGGAAGCCCTCATCATCTGCCTACGGCATGAATGCCTAGCACTCCCGAGCTCTGTGAAGCCTTATCACATTTGGCCCTGCAGTACAGACCCTTGTACACTTACTACCACTCGTGAACAACAGGATTAGGATTCAAGGTCTGTCTGTACCATCCAAAGACCTCAGGCAGTGCCTGTTTCACTAGTCAGAAAATAACCTATAAATGTCTGTCATTTTGAATTGAACTGATAAGGAGAAAAGCGATAAGAGAGAGGGTAGCTGTAGGGCGCATGCTGGAATGGCTTTCTTTTTTTTTTTTTTTTTTTTTTTTTGGTGGTACGCGGGCCTCTCACTGCTGTGGCCTCTCCCACAGGCTCCGGACGCGCAGGCTCAGCGGCCATGGCTCCCTGGAATGGCTTTTAAGCCATTAAAAGAAAGAGAATAAAGGGCTTCCCTGGTGGGGCAGTGGTTGAGGGTCCGCCTGCCGATGCAGGGGACGCGGGTTCGTGCCCCGGTCCGGGAGGATCCCACGTGCCGCGGAGCG
>NC_041227.1:88624104-88634609 GCF_002837175.3 Physeter macrocephalus
CGCGACGGGAGAGGCCACAGCAGTGAGAGGCCCGCGTACCGCAAAAAAAAGAAAAAAAAAAAGAGAATAAAGTTAAATCTGTCCTAATAAGAACTGAAAGGTGATCACAAATCTTGCTATTCCTCTTCTGCAGCTCCCCTGCCTCAGTGCCCCACTTGCAACAATCAGAGTTTTGGTCTCTTGCGTGCTCTAGATCAGAGGGCTTTGAAAGGCTCGGAGGGGCCGAGAAGAGTCTTTGAGACCCAAGAATGGCCCCTGTCCCGTGGCTGCAGTGGCCTCGAGGCTCAAGGACAGTGAAAAATCCCCCTCCCTATGATCCCATGACAGCCTCCAGCCACAGACTCTGATCGCGCAATCTAAACCCCCAAATCCAACACACACCAGGAAGACCTCCTGTCTCCCGCTGGGGTAGTCTGGGCCCCCACGGTGCTGCACGGAAAACTGGTGGCCAGTGACCAGCCCAGAGAATACTGATCCCAATACGAAGAGGAAGCAGCCCGGCCGGCCCAGAGCCCGGCCTCGCTCCCTCCGTGGTCTCAGCACTTGACAGGAGCGGAGCTACTGCAGTCTGCTTGGAGACAAGAATAACATTGCAGTGTCCTAGTCGTCCTGAAATAGCTGAGGAATGATCGCCCAATACCCTGACGCCTGTCTTTCGGGAGAGACTTTCAGAAATAGCTCAGTAAAACACAGCTTCATTTATTCCTCTTCATTAGAATGTTTCAATCAGACACCAAATCAGGCTTTGGGGCCTGGGTTCCAGCAACCTCTTTGTTAGGGCTCCTCTCTGGTGTTTTGGTAGTTCTTGCTGAATTGGGCAGCTGATGTAGGGACTCTTCCTAAATCAGGGTCTGCAAGCAACTGGCCTCCTTAGCAAAAGTCCCCAAACATTCAAGAGGAAAAGAAAGTACTAAGAACAGTCCTTATAGAGCACTTCCATGGCCTGATCAAGCACTATTTTAAGCAGTTTATATAGGTAGGTAGGTACTGCAGTAGACTGTATTATTGGCCCCAATATTCTCTGCCCTTCCTTAGGGGAGAATTATCTCTCCCCACCCTGTTGACATCATGCTCAGCCAAGGAAATGTAAACAGAGGCGACAGATGCCATTTTGAAGAACAAGACTTGGGAATTCCCTGGTGGTCCAGTGGTTAGGACTCTGTCCTCTCACTGCCGAGGGCCTGCGTTCAATCCCTGGTCGGGGAACTAAGATCCCACAAGCCTCGCGGGTGTGGCTTAAGAAAAAAACAACAACGAAAAAACGAGCCTTAAGAGCCAGTGCATGGATCCACCATCAACCACTCTTTTCCTGCCGCCCTAACACCAGCCATGTCTCAGAAAAGGGCCGCTCCTTCAGTATGGTCCCAGGGGGAAGAGCCAAAGCCAACCTGTGATAGACATGTGATATGAGCAAGAAATCAATCTTTGTTGGCGTAGGCCACTTCGTCTTTGGAGCTGTTTGTCATAACAGCACAACTTAGCCTAAGCTGACTATTAACCTCATCCCCCTTTCACAAATGAGGGAATCAAGGCACCCAGAGATTGTGCACTTTGCCCGAAAATGTCTTGTTGTTTCTTTCAACACTCCTTTAGCTGGCAAGATCCCCGTGCGTGCTCTGTTGTTCTTCATTTCCCATGGAGGTAATTAAGAATAAACAGCAGATCACTTGATCCCCACTAGGTAGAAGAGACTAGGTCGACAGACAATAAAACATAACTGGTTATTGAGTGAGCTGGACTCATCGGTATGCAGAGCAGGAAACAACTTTGTTCCACACCATCGTCTTTCAGGAATTAAACGATTTTGTCCTTAGAGACTTTAAAACTGAGATCAAAACTCCAGTCTCTCAACCACTGGAAAGCTTCTCTCCCGCCCCACATTTGGAGATTTGCAACGGGGAAGGGGGTCATGGGTGGCTGCCTGATTTTCCTCCTTCACCCTTTCCCCACTCAACTGACTGCCTCAGGCTCTTGCAGAATTAGGGTTGGGGATGGGATGGGGAGGATAAGAGACAGGAGAAGGCTTACTCGGCTTTAGTGCCCTCTGGGTGTGGCAGGTGGTCAAATGCTTAGGAATTCCCCAGAGTCATATCCCACGGCACCGGCACCGCTTTCTGGCCCAGGTAATATACTACCCGGCTAACCACTTAGGACCAGTTTCTGCATCCAACCTCTTCCTGCGGGGGGCGGAAGACACACTCACATGGAATACGGCTTTACTGAGATAGAGTTGGCCTACAATAAACTATACATACTTAAAGTGTACTACCGATAAGTTTTGACTTTTGAAGAGGCCCATTGAACCAGAAATCAAGATAATGAACGTTCCACGGTTCCCAAAAGTTTCCTTGAGGCCTTCAGTGATTCCTCTCTCCTGTCCCTCCCCTACCCCCAAGCAACGCTCATCTGCTTTCTGGCACTAGAGGTAAATTTGCATTCTCTAGAACTTTATATAAATAGCATCATACAGTATGTGCTCTTTTTTTTTGGTTGGGCTGCTTTCACGCAGCATCATTCTTTTTAGCTTCATCACGGAGTTCCTTTTCCAGAGAACTGAAGCCTGGCCACTGTCCACAGGTGCACAGGGCCCATGGGAAAGTCCACTCACCCGTGTCCTGACACACAATGTGAGCGCAGCCCGTTCCCAGGAAGTTGCCCTGAGCTGCTCCGCCTTTATTTTCCAGGTGTGGCAGGTTCCAGTGTGAGGCCACCCCGGGGGGGACACAGGCCAGGCACTTTGGCTTGAGAAAGGGAAGGGCACCTCCTCCTCACCTTTGTACCCCACGACTTTGGGGAAACCTTCCCTTTCCAGTCTCCTTGTGGACACTTCAGCTCCCCCGGTACAGCCTCCAGTGGCTGATGCTCTGAGGCCCTGATCAGTTTGGGGGCATCACTTTACCGAGCTCTGCATAGATGATCTGGAGCCTTTCCTGAGAATATGTGGGCACCTAACATCCTATGCTCTCATTGCGGGGGCCTCAGCTGAAACACAGACAACAGGAAAAGTTGCATGTTAATACCAAGTGTATAATCACTTGGGATGTTAAAGGACACCCTTGCATAGAAATGTTCCTATAAGGGTTCTGTACCCAGTTCCAACATGGGTGTGTTTGCAGGGCTGGAGGGGCTCCCCACACCAACAAGCAGTTCTCCGACACCAGCTGGGCGCCCTACAAATCTACTCAATTCTGACACTATCTACATGGAGACAGCGTCCAATTCCACAGGTTAAGGGCTCAGTCCCACAAGACCGCCCCCTCCCTCACAACTTCAGACGCCAATCGAAAGCCCAGGTTACCAGCTCCGTGCTTCTGATCGACCAGCTACAGATTGGAGGTTCCAATGACCTCCTCCTTGGGCTCGATTAACTTGCTAGAGCAGCTCACAGAACAGAAACATTTTACTTATGAGATTACCAGTTTATTATAAAAGGTATGTGGATGAGAAACGTCACCTGCCATATCAGTAAACAAAGTATGTGGCAGGCGATCTAGCCACCAGCCCCTGCAGCCGCCCAACTCTGCACCCTGAGGGGATTCAGGAAGGAGAAAAGCAGGATACTGACCCTAGATAGTTAGGGTGCACATCAAAGGAATGATTTCAAGGAGCCCAGACTCCTGCATCGTCCCGTACACAGAACGGCGCTAAATGCATTAACTTGATGTCTGCTTTTCTTTCCTTAACAGTAATCTTTTGATGTTCCAACTACTTGGGTTTTTGTTGCAAAAACTCCTTTGTATCCTGGCTACCCCCTTACCTCTTCGGAGCAGCCCCTCACAGCTAACTCAGAGGCTGCCTCCCGGACTTAAGTCCTCAGAAAGTCCGCCGAATAAAACATAATCCTCAGCTTTAGGTTGTACGTTTTTTTTCTCAGTTGACAGCTATAACTCAGGAACAGCCAGATGGAAGGAAGAGATCTAGAGGACAAGGTGCGTGGGAAGGTGTGTGGGGAGGTTCCGAGCCCCCTCCAGGTACCACTCTCCCAGACCCTCCACCTGTTCACCAACCCGAAAGCTCCCCAAAGCTTCTCGTTTTGGGTTTTTATGGAGGCTTCGGTACAGAAGCTTGATTGATTCAATCACCGGCCACTGGTGATGGCTTCACCAGCCCCGCCCCTCTCCGGGGGTCAGGGGGGTGGGACTGAAAGTTCCAACCCTCTAATCACGTGGCTGGTTCTCCCAGCAACCAGCCCCAGCTCTAGGTATTTTCCAAGAGTCTCCCCATTAACGTAACAAAAGACACAGGCAATGCTAAGGGTTTTAGGAGCTCTGTGCCAGAAATGGAATCAAAGACCAAATACACATTTCTTACTATGAATCACAACATCACAGACTCCAACCCTGACGCCTCAAGTTGAATTTGTAACCCAAGTATCCCAGACGTCATCAGCTGATGTATTCATGCTGTCCCAATCACAGTAGCCAGGGCCCTAGCCTCCTTGACCACACACTTTTACCAGGATCCTCTGCAAGTTTTCTAGAACTCCAGACGAAATACCCACAAGACCTACACATCTGTCCTGACTCCACTTTCACCTCCATCAGCCCTGAGATCCTGGGTAACTCCCTTACTCCCCTCTCCCCAAGGACCCCCTCCCCACCTCCCCCCTCTAGAGCCTGACTCTTCTGGCAATGACGAGCTCTCCCAGCCCGTCTGGCTCACCCCAGCAGGGCACAGACCTTTTCCTCAAGTGCCCCTAGCAAGGCCGAGCCAGACTTATTTCATATGTAATACCGGAAACTTGGAGGTAACAAGAAAGAGAGCATGGAGGGTCTTCACAGAGGTTCCTTTCTTAGGGTTGCCAGATTTAGAAAAATATAGGCTGCCCCAATTAACTTTCAATTTCAGATAAACAACAAGTAATTTTTTAGTGTCAGTATGTCTTATGCAATATTAAGAACCATGCAATAGTCGAGACATACTTACGCTAAGATAGTATTTGTTGTTTATCTGAAATGCAAATTTAAGTGGGCGTCCAGCATTTTATATGGCAACTCTGCCGCCTTCTGGTGTCTTTCAGTTGCCCCTGACGTGTTGTCCATCGCAGAATTCGACTTCCCTCTCACCATGGGAGTATCCTGAATAAACCCTTCCTTTCCAGGGTCTAGGCTTTTCCTTCCTCAAAGCCCAATGCACAAGGAGCAGTTTTCCCCTAGGAGAGTCTAAAGTTCCTCCCAAGTCTCTATTTTTTTTTTAAATAAATTTATTTTCTTTATTTATTTTTGGCTGCGGGGGTCTTTAGATGTGAAAAGGACTGTTCAGTTTCTCTTCAACTACTTTGCTGAACAATACTTTCCTCTAACTTTGCCCCACTCATTTTATTTTTCAGATCCTTCAATGATCTTTGTTTTTTTAAATAAATTTATTTTCTTTATTTATTTTTGGCTGCGTGGGGTCTTTGTTGCTGCGCGCCAGCTTTCTCTAGTTGCGACGAGCGGGGGCTACTCTTCGTTGCGGGGCGTGGGACCAGGGAAGCCCCCACTGCGCCACCAGGGAAGCCCCCAAGTCCCTATTTTGGATCCCAGGATGACTGATCAGGGGAACAACCATTCCTTGCAGGGGAAACCCCACCCACACCCAGAAGAATGTGGTCTTGCCCTTTGCCCCCAAAACATCAGAACAATACTCTGGAGTCAGCACATTTCCTAAGGTCTTAGGTTGCATGGTTGTTCTAGAATAACCTGGCCTGGGGGAGTATCTGTGGGAGCGTCTAGGTGGCCTCAGGCCGTGCCCGTCTAGCTGCCTTTGGGGGACTCAGTCAGCCTGCAGTGAAGATAAGGCTCCAGGCAGCTTTCCTGGACCTTCTGATAACTGTTCCTAGTCTTGGACAAGACCCCATCACACATCTTTCCAGAAGAAACAATAATTTTAGAAACATCCGGGATGCAGCTCCGCCCACGGGAAGACACTCATTTACATTATCATACAGAGAAGCAAACCTCCCCATCCAGAACAGGGTAACACGGCTACATTACCTTTACAGAATCAAAGGCCTATTAAAAGTTTTCCTCTAAATCAAGGCCAAAATCCCAGCCTCTACTTAAACAAGAGGACAGCTTGTACATTTAAAGTGTTGGGTTTTCCTACACAGAACCATCAAACTTTCAAAAAATCTAGGAGTTTGGTCTTAGTCGAGACCTCACCCAATCCTCCAGCCCTGTACACACCACCAGTGACTCATCCAATGGATAGATTTTAAATCTCTGAACATCTTGCTAGGTTTTTTTTTTGGTTCAAAACACAGTGATACTTCAATTATGCAGCTCTGCTGGCACCAAATTCTTCAAAAACAGATGAGTTTTCCAGATAACTGAAGCTTATCTTTACAAAAATCAATACTTTGTTGACTTTGGTCATTTTGATTGGAATCTGTCAAAAATGTCACAGCACAGTTCCATGTCTGCTTTTTTTAGGTTTCTGTCTCCTTTGTCCTCGAGCTACCAGATGGTTTAACGCTGCCGCTAACACGTCTGTCTGTAGCGCTTCCCTCCCAGGTCTTGATTCGCTGTTGAGAAGGATCTGCTAAAAAAGAGTGAATAGAATTTCCAGGTCTAAAGGCTTTTCTCACAAATAAAGCTCTTGTCTTTAGTGTGGGATTTTGTGAAGGTTATTCCAGAGGCTTGGAGGGTTTTGTTTTGCTTTGTGGCTTAATTTTAGATTTTCATCATTCTGAAAGGTTAAGATTTCTTCCTTTCTGGATCAGTGAGATGGATGTTATTATCATGAAATCTGCAAGTTCCTTTAGAACGAGCTATAAAAGTTAGAGCCGTTGCTAAGCAAACCAGGCAAAGCTTGCTTAATGTATAAACCTGGCTATTATATTTAAAATTCAAGTGGCAGCCAGAGATTCCTAATGGGAGAGCGAAGACTCTTGTTTTTGAAGAAGCAAGTGGAAAATTGCTCCTCTCTCGTGGGACAGGGGAGCTTCTGAGGTTCATCATTTGTAGCCTACAGACAAATTTCTGTGACTACTCTTTCTTTTGTGTTTCTAATGGTAGAAGAAAAGGAAAGTCACTCTTCCAACAGGAAAGTGAAGAGGAAATACAGGCAGCTCTCTTCCCTCCTAGCAGTTTGGCTGATTGAGGAGAAAGAGCGGAGGAAGGTCACGGCTGTGACACCGGCTCTAGAGACGGAGAGAACAGCTCGGAGATAGAGACTCCGAAGCAAGAAGGTGAGGAAAGAGCTACATATCCTTTTCCCCCACCAAAGGAAACAGGTTCAAAAAAGATTAAAATGTTGAGATTGAAGGACAAAGACATTTAATGGTCCGTAGCCGCACACCATCTCTTTTCCGGACCGGGCCCTGCCCCCGCCCCCCACCCCCCCATCCTGGTGCCAGATCACGTGGGAGGGAGACCAAGTTAGGTCAGAGAATCTGAGATTTCAAGAGATCGTCCAGTTCATCATACTCAATGAACCGCTGCAGAATCTAAGGCCCACAGAGGTCCTCATCAGGGAGGAATGGGAGTTCGAACTCCTAACCCAGGATGTTTTCCCACTGCATCAGCCACGGCAGGAACATCCCTGGAAAATTCGGGAATTTTCTCGCTTAAACAGTGCTCCCTCAGAGCTATAAAGAGCAATGTTTCAAAAGTGTGTTCCACAGAACACCAGTCCAAGAGATGCTCCGGCAATTCCACCTCTGGGTACCTACCCCACAGAACTGAAAGCAAGGACTCAGATGGATATTTGCACACCCCTGGTCACAGCAGCAGCATTCACAACGGCCAAAAGGTGGAAATAACCCCAGTGTCCACAGATAGATGAATGGATAAACAAAATGCAGTCTACACATACAACGCGGTAATATTCAACTTGAAAAGGACAGAGATTCTGACACCTGCTACGACATGGATGAATGCTAAGTGAATATATTAAGTGAAATAAGCTGGTCACAAAAGGACAAATACTGTGTGATTGCACTTATATGGCGTATCTATCTATCTATCTATTTATTTGGCTGCGTTGGTCTTCGTTGCGGTGCACGGGCTTCTCATCACGGTGGCTTCTCTTTTTGCGGAGAACGGGCTCTAGGCGCGTGGGCTTCAGTAGCTGTGGCTCGCAGCCTCAGTAGTTGTGGCTCATGGGCTTAGCTGCTCCTCGGCATGTGGGATCCTCCTGGTCCAGGGATCAAACCCTCGTCCCCTGAATTGGCAGGCAGATTCTTAACCACTGCACCACCAGGGAAGTCCCTATATGGTGTATCTAGAGTAGTCCTATTCATAGAGACAGAACGTAGGGTGCTGGTTGCCAGGGGCTAGGGGGAGAGGGAATGGGGAGTTACTCTTTAATAGGTACAGAGTTTCCATTTGAAAACAGATGGAAAGGTTCTAGAGATGGATGGTAGGGATAAGTCTGTGGTGTGTATATTTCACCACACACACATATACACACACACACAAAAGAGATACTCCACTAATTAGTGGTATCACCAAACAAACCAGTCCAAGATCTGAATTCTACCCCTTCCAGCCCCCCTCACACACAGCCTCAGCCCTGGCAAGTCAGTGCACATTCAATAAAAGACTCCAAGAAGTCCTAAATCAAAGACGGTTTAATTCGATTTAATCAAGCACTTCCTCCACTGAATACAGACCCTTTTTATTTTCACGGAGCACTATTAATAGCCCACATCCTTGGTGCACACTCGGGAAATGCTGATAAAGAGCTTCGTCTACTCAAAGCACTTCTTCTATTGATGCCTCACTGGATGCTGCCGGCAGCCTAAAGATAGACCCTGACAGTTAGACCTCAGTAATATTTGTTGACTATTTGACAATCAGTGAGCTTATTGTCCCCATTCTACTGATGAAGAAACTGGGGCTCTGAAAAGTCAAGCCCTGGCTCAAGGCCTCTCAAAGCTACACTGCCAAGATCAGTGGCAGAGTGGAGCCAGACCCCCCCCCACCCCAAGTCCCTAAACCCTGGTCTGGAACGTGTCCCCCAACCCCTGTACTGATCTCCTGCTGCCTCTCCTGGGTGCCAGCGTGTGGGCAAGTTCATGGAAGAAATTCAGAGCTCCAGGGCTGCTGGATGGCAGGTGGGGACACCAAGGAGGACCGAAGGACTCAGGAACTCAGTTCCTGACATCTCAGAGTCCTTAATGCCAGGGCTCCCAGCTTCCATCTCCTTTCTCTCTTCCTTTCTCCAAAACAGGGCTGGGGGTGGTTAGAGATGTGCCATTCCCTACAGCAATTCCTGATTTTTCCTGGTGTAAGACTCATCTGGGGTACCATTAAAATACAGCTTCAAATGAAATAAGTCAGAGAAAGACAAATGCTGTATGATCTCACTCATGTGTGGAATCAAACAAAACAAAACAAACACAAAAAAAGAGATCAGATCTGAGGTTTGCCAGAGGAAAGGAGTGGGGGTGGGGGAATTGGGTGAAGGTACAAACTTCCAGTTACAAGACATATAAGTCCTGGGACTTCCCTGGCGGTCCAGTGGTTAAGAATCTGTGATCCCAGTGCAGGGGGTGGGGGTTCGATCCCTGGTTGGGGAACTAAGATCCCGCATGCCACATGGCACAGCCGAAAAAAAAAAAGAACCCCCTCCTGAAGAAAAAGACACATAAGTCCTGGGGATGTAATGTACAACATTATGACTATAGTAAAAAAAAGCAAAAGACTGTATTGGTATATTTGAAAGTTGCTAAAAGAGTAGATCCTAAAAGCTTTCAGCAAAAGGAAAAAAAATTTTTTGTAATTATATAAGGTGATGGATGGTAACGAAACTTATTGTGGTAATCATTTCACAGTATAGATGTATGTCAAGTCATTATGCTGTACACCTTGAACTTACACAGTGTTGTATGTTAATTACATCTCAGTAAGACTAAAGAAAAAGTGTGCCTCAGTATCCTCGTCTATTAAAAAAAACAAGTAAATATAAAATATAAAATAAATTAAAATATAGGTTCTCAGGCCCCTTCCCCCGGAGATCCTAACTCAGTGGGTCTGGGGCAGAACTTGGGAATGTTTGAATATCCTTGACCTTCGCACTAAAAGGGACCTTAACAGAACATCCGCTGGTTTCATTCCCTGTTCCAGATATCGATATCGCAGATGGGACTCCACAGAGCTGAAGTGATCGTCCAGGTTCACAAGGTTACGTTTTCTAACCATTTAAAAACAGACACAAAACAAAAATACTTCTTTCTTCCGCGAAAGATGCAGGTCGGTCAGTTTTTAAATAAAAATGGATCATCCCTGCAAACCTTAAAGTCCATCCCTCCCTGCCCTGCGGAGACCACCCTTCTCCTGTTCTTTTGGGCAGGTCTAGCCACCCAGAAAATTTCCCCGCCGCCAGCTCCCTGCTACAGACCCAGCTCTGACTGCAGCCTTGACCCAAGCTGCTTTCTGAGCAGTGATGGAGACCAAATGGAGTCTGGCTCTGCTTCCCCACCCCACTTCCTTGTGAGCACACAACTATCTCAGGCTTTAACTATGCTGCAAGAGGGAGCTGGCAGCCTCCGGGCTCTCCCTCCCCGGGAACCGCCATCC
>NC_041227.1:88634628-88636505 GCF_002837175.3 Physeter macrocephalus
GAGGGAGCTGGCAGCCCCTGGGCTCCCCCTCCCCGGGAACCGCCATCCCCCCCCCATCCCATCCCCCTCCCCCCCCCCCCCCACCGCAGCTGCAGAACCTGCCGCCCCAGCCCGTCGCGGGAGATGGCTGAGCCGCGACGAGGCTGGGCACACACACAGCATTCTGGCATCACTGGCAGGGCCTGGTCAGAGCAGATGGAAAAATCTGAGGACACTCCATTCCCCAAATTCCTTTTCTGAGAGCTCTACCCCATCCCAGCCTCCGCAAGTTAAAGTCTTTTCAAAACGAGTTAAAACCCAGCAACCCGCCACCCACATATACACCAGTTTTCTTACTTCAGGTCCCAGGAGGGTGGGGAGCTAAGAGATGGATAGATCACCAGGGATGTTGTGTCTCCGGGGTAGTGGGGGAGGGATGTCTGCCTTGCTTCGCTAGTGAGGTCCCCGCCCCCCATCAGGAGGGCCCAGGGTCGTAGCTTCTCTGTGTGTGTGTGTGGGGGGGTGGTCTTACCCGCCACGGCCTCGCCCCAAGAGGGCCTCAATGTCGCATGTGGTCCTGGAGTCCTTGCCAGCCGCCGGAGTCACAGACCCGGCTCCAAACCCTGGCTTTCCGGCTGCGGGATGGGAACGCTGAACCCCTCTGGAGCTATTTCCCCATCTGTAAAATGGGGATGATAGTATCTACTTCACCAGGTTGTGGTGAGAGGCTGGGGGCCAAGTGGTTGGCACAGAGCTGAATGCTCAGTGAATGGCAGTGATGATCATGTCCTGAGCTCTCCTCTCCCCGGCTCCCCTTTGCCCCAAGGGATGCCACCAAGTACACCAACATGGGACCTGGACTGCCATCATCATAGAGCAAACAACGGCCACCCAGAAATAATTGATTCAATTAAATAAAAATGTACTCCACACACAAACAAAAGTAATAATAATAATGACTGCGAGGGGGAGGGGTCTTAATCGGTGGGTTTTCATGTAAAATAAACATGGGGGATATAAGAATACCTGAAACTTGACTCAAGAATGTGTAATTTGATCTACTTTGCTAAATTGCTTTCCAAAAAGGTTGCATCAATTGACACCTCCTCACACGATGTAGGAAAATGCCTACTTCCCTGCCCCCTCCTGAACAATGTCTATCGCAACATTTTTTTAATAGATCTTTATTGGTGTATAATTGCTTCACAATACCATGTTCGTTTCTGTTGCACAACAAAGCGAATCAGCCATGTGCATACACGTGTCCCCATATCCCCTCCCTCTTGAGCCTCCCTCCCTTCCTCCCTATCCCACCCCTCTAGGTCATCGCAAATCACTGAGCCGATCTCCCTGTGCTATGCAGATGCTTCCCACCAGCCAACTATTTTACATCTGGTAATGTATATATGTCGATGCTACTCTCACTTCACCCCAGCTTCGCCCTCCCACCCAATGCCATCAAGTCCAGTCTCTATGCCTACATCTTTATTCCTGCCCTGCAACTAGGTTCATCAGTACCATTTTTTTTTTTAGATTCCATATGATATTTTTTTTGTCTTTCTGACTTACTTCACTCTATATGACAGACTCTAGGTCCATCCGCCTCACTACAAATAACTCAATTTCGTTTCTTTTTACGGTTAATATTCCATTGTATATATGTGCCACATCTTTATCCATTCATCTGTTGATAGACATTTAGGTTGGTTCCATGTCCCGGCTATTGTAAATAGTGCTGCAGTGAACACTGTGGTGCATGTCTTTTTTTGAATTATGGTTTTTCTCAGGGTAGTGGGATTGCTGGGTCATATGGTAGTTCTATTTTTAGTTTTTTAAGGAACTTCCATACTGTTTTCCATAGTGGTTGTATCAATTTACATTCCCACCAACAGTGTAGG
>NC_041227.1:88636968-88654557 GCF_002837175.3 Physeter macrocephalus
CTGTAGTTTTGATTTGCATTTCTCTAATAATTAGTGATGTTGAGCATCTTTTCATGTGTCCCTTGGCCATCTGTATGTCTTCCTTGGTGAAATGTCTATTTAGGTCTTCTGTCCTTTTTTTTTTCAGTCCATTTTTTAACTGGATTGTTTTTTTGATATTGAGCTCCATGAGCTGTTTGTATATTTTGGAGATTAATCCTTTGTCTGTTGTTTCACTTGCAAATATCTCCTCCCATTCTGAGGGTTGTCTTTTTGTCTTGTTTATGGTTTCCTTTGCTGTGCAGAAGCTTTTAAGTTTAATTAAGTCCCATTTGTTTATTTTTGTTTTTATTTGTTACTCTAGGAGATAGGTCAAAACAGATCTTGCTGTGGTTTATGTCAGAGTGTTTTTCCTGTTTTCCTCTAAGAGTTTTCTAAAGCAACATTTTTTAAGGCATTGTCAGATTGATGAATTTTCTCATAGTTGTCCTGATTGGTGAATCTGTGATTACAGGTGAGGTTGAAGTTTTTTTTTTCATATTTATTGGACGTTTGTATTTCTTCTTTTGTGATTTTCCTATTCGTGTCCTTTCTTTCTCCTATATTTATACATTTAGTCCCTCCAGAACAGTGCTGTTCAATTTGGTAGCCACCAGCCACAAATGGCTATTTACATTTCAATCAATTAAAATAAAAAATTCAGTTTCTCAAAGCACTAGCCCCGCTTCAAGTGCTCGATAACCACATGTGGCCAGTGGCTACCATAATGAATAGCACAGATATAGAATATTTCCATCATCAAAGAAAATTCTATTGGACAGCACTGATCTAGAATTTATTCTGTGAATGATGGGGAAGGGTAGGGAACCAACCTTTTTTCAAAATAGTTCAGGTAGTTGTTCCAAAAACATCTTTTGGATAATCCACCGTTTTTTTTTTGTTTGTTTGTTTGTTTGTTTTGTGGTATGCGGGCCTCCCTCTGTTGCGGCCTCTCCCGTTGCGGAGCACAGGCTCCGGACGCGCAGGCTCAGCGGCCATGGCTCACGGGCCCAGCCGCTCCGCGGCATGTGGGATCCTCCCGGACCGGGGCGCGAACCCGGTTCCCCTGCATCGGCAGGCGGACGCGCAACCACTGCGCCACCAGGGAAGCCCTAATCCACCATTTTGATCCTGATTTGAGATGTCATATTTAAAATATTTATAAGTCTAGGGACTTCCCTGGCAGCCCAGTGGTTAAGACTGTGCACTTCCAGCACAGGGGGTGCGGGTTGGATCCCTGGTCGGGGAACTAAGATCCCACATGCCGCATGGCATGGCCAAAAAAATAAAACTAAAAAATAAATAAATGGAATAAAATATTTTATAAGACTTGTCATAGATACCTGGATCCATTTCCGCATTTCCTACTGTATTCCTTACCTTTCTACTCCCCAGCAGGACCACACAGTTCCGACCATTGTGATCTTATATTTTAATATTTAGTAGAGTAATACTTTTTTTCTTTCCTCACTATTCTTCTTTAAAAAAAAATCCTGGGGGCTTCCCTGGTGGCGCAGTGGTTGAAGGTCCGCCTGCCGATGCAGGGGACACGGGTTCGTGCCCCGGTCCGGGAGGATCCCACATGCCGCGGAGCGGCTGGGCCCGTGAGCCATGGCCGCTGCGCCTGCGCGTTCGGAGACTGTGCTCTGCAACGGGAGAGGCCACAGCAGTGAGATGCCCGCGTACCGCAAAAAAAAAAAAAAAAAAAAAAAAAATCCTGGCAATTCTCACACTTACTTTTTCCAGACAAACTTTAAGGTCATTTTGTAGTTTGGAGTTGGACTTATATCTGTACAATAACTCAACTCATGAAAGGCCTTTATCTGGCCCCCTGTTTTTTAAACTTCTTCGACTTCCCGTCAAACTCTGCATTACCACTGGACTCAGCTGCTTGTCCTTCCACGGTGTCCCTGTGCCCTGTGTCCTCCTCCTGGAACTCTCTCCTATGGTCCACTTGGGCCTTTGGCTTTTTCTCTCAGCTCACAGATCCCTGATGCCCCCGGGCAGATGTGGGTACTTCTTCTCCTGCTGTACTTTGTACACTCCTACCTTGGAACAATTAACTTATGATTTTGCATTTGTTTACAAGTCTGTCTTCTCACCACGAAAAACAATTTGAGGACAAGGACTCTGACCTTCTAAGATCCCACATGCCGCGGAGCGGCTGGGCCCGTGAGCCATGGCCGCTGAGCCTGCGCGTCCGGAGCCTGTGCTCCGCAACGGGAGAGGCCGCAACAGTGAGAGGCCCGCGTACCGCAAAAAAAAAAAAAAAAAAAAAAAAGAGCATAACTCCGGCAATGCTGGCAAAGTTGGCCATGGCATGCCGTGGACGGCTTTGAACACAGATATGGGTGGGCTTGGAGCTAGCTTGGGCTGAGACAGAGCTGTACTGTGTTCATTTAATCTGGCAGTGATGCGATAACTGCATTGGAGCCGGGAAGCAACAGAAAGCCAGGAGACTAGTTAAGAGGCCATTATAAAGTTCAAGGCAGACAGAGTAAAGGCCTAAATAAGGGTGGTGACTGGGGCTTGGAAAGGAAGGGACATTGCTGCAGGATGACGCAGGGTTAGAATTGTCAGGAGACTGCGGGCAGACGGAGCTAAAACTAAAAGGATCTTTCTGCAATTTAGTCTCATTGAATTTTCAATACGCTTAAGTGTTTTGTGTCATTCACAAATATTACAATGAGATTTTACTGTAAAATCTAAATGGATTATTATAATGTCACCGATGATTGTTCTAGAGCTAGCTGAGTTGCCTCAGTCAGGGCCCTTAATCTCTCTGTAACTGTTTCCTTGCCTGTAAAATTGATATTGTCACGGTACCTCCCTTAGAAGGTTGTGGTGAGGATGATGTGAGTTAATAGTTGGGATGTGCTTAGGGCAACACCTGGCACATAGTAGGTGCTTAATAACTTGTTGGCTATTTTAAAAATTAGTATTCAGGGACTTCCCTGGTGGTCCGGTGGGTAAGACTGCACGCTCCCAATGCAGGGGGCCCGGGTTCGATCCCTGGTCGGGGAACTAGATCCCGCAAGCATGCTGCAACTAAGAGTTCGCATGCTGTAACTAAAGATCCCGTGTGCTGCAACTAAGACCCAGCGCAGCCAAAATAAATAAATTTTAAAAAATAATTTGTTTGATTTTAAAAAAATTAGTATTCATACATTTCCATGCAGAGAAGAACCCATTTATCCCTGCCCCTAAGGTAGGTCCCTACTTGTGACAAAAGTGACCAGTCATCCAGTGACTCGTGGAGCTGTACGTGGGGAACTCATCAAAGGCTTTTTGAAGGATAAAGTCTATTACAGGTACGCACTCGGGAAAGAAACTGTCCTGCCCCTATTAAGTCAGGTTTGTTCAAGGCTATCATTACCTCTCTCTGTTCCTTGGTGTAACTGGGAGCAACTGGTCTCTCTGTTTCCTTTGAGAGGCAATGCACACGCAGTTAGGCAAAGAGTTCTTGGGGTGTGTAGGGTGTGACTGGGGAGGAAGGGCCATGTAGATGGAGAGTAAGGGGAGGCCCCCCTCAAGCGAGACCCACTCACGTCCCAGGAGCAGGGCAGGATGCTATTTTTCCACATGGTTCCCATCTTCCACAGAAAGAACATGAGTTAAAGGGAGGAATTAGAGTTTGAAGCTATCTTGTTCTTCTTATCCACAGAGAAGGATGCAGGCGGAGCTGTGACTCCCCATTAGCCAGAATCAGCTATTGCCAGCAGATTTTAAAACCATGAGAGTTCAGGGAATTTCCTGGCGGTCCAGTGGTTAGGACTCTGTGCTTTCACCGCTGAGGGCACGGGTTTAATCCCTGGCCAGGAACTAAGATCCTGCAAGCCGCACGGCCAGGTCAAAAAAAAAAAAAAAAAATCATGAGGCTTCAGGTCAAAGGCATTTCATCCTGGACAATGCTTAGTGGACTCCTTGACTTCTATGGGCCAAGTGCAGCTATTGGCTGTGTTGGCTTCATTTCACATTTTTACCATTCATCCTGCCATCTTGCCCATAAAGAAAGTGAGACGTGTGTTTTTTTGTTTTGTTTTGTTTGTGGCTGTGTTGAGTCTTCGTTGCGGTGCGCGGGCTTCTCATTGTGGTGGCTCCTCTTGTTGCAGAGCACGGGCTCTAGGCTCGCAGGCTTCAGTAGTTGCGGCACGTGGGCTCAGAAGTTGTGGCTTGCGGGCTCTAGAGCACAGGCTCAGTAGTTGTGGCGCATGGACTTAGCAGCTCCGTGGCACGTGGGATCTTCCCGGACCAAGGCTCGAACCCGTGTCCCCTGCACTGGCAGGCTGATTCTTAACCACTGCGCCACCAGGGAAGTCCAAGATGTGTGTTTATTATAGCTCTTATATCTTGAGAGAAGAAAGTGGGCTATCCCAGGATGTCTGTTACAGATTTTACCACCTTGTTCATCACAAAAGTGAAGGTACCACAGTGTTTATTATTTTTTCTTTCCTCTTTCCCAGAGAGAGGGTGAGGGTTGACAATGCCTTTCTCAAAGCTTCTATGGGTCCTCCTTGCGACTGGGGGTTAAAATGGCAACGCCTAAAGCCTAGTCTGTTGAGCTAGCCTGGAACTCTCTCTCTCCATCCATCCGCCCTTGCCTTCAGCCTTGTCTGTGTCAGACCTCCAGGAGGGATTCTGAGGTCTCTGATGAGCATTGCCATGTTTGTGAAGGGTCACGCTAACAGTTAATGCCTTTGTGCTGGAACAAGGTCTCCACTGTGTCTCTCTGGGTGAAAACAAAAATCCCTGAGACACAGAGCTGACTTCCAGAAAAGACTCCCGTGCTAAGTCAGCCAACAGACTCCAGAGTTAATCAGAACCAGATGTGAGTTCTTTCACTGAAATATATGGCAGGTCACAGATTTATTTTTTGAGAGCACCTATAATAACAGTTAAAATCATAAAATGTGTTTTCCCTAGATATTTTTTCCTAGTCAATCGAGCAATCTAGTCTGATAAGTTGGGGCTAACGTATGCCAAAATCAACATATTTGCTTTGTTAGAAATCTGCAAAATGAGTCTGTCTGCGGAGGTGTGCTCTGGTCAGGCCAGGGAGAACTGGCAGCATACAAACAGTTTCTTAAAATATCCTGTGAACGCAGGAATGATAAGCAGACTCCATGGGTTTGTGGCTGAGAAGTGGAGAGAGAAAAGCCTGGCTGAGAGGCATAGGGTGAATGGCATTAAGTATAATTCACGTAATGTGGCAGATCCTTCCTGTGTTTGAAAAACAGAGTCTACAAAGAGTTCAACGGCTGCCAACAACTTTCTCCATCCCAGCAATGCTGCCAAAGTTCAAATGCTGGGCTCAAGGCCACCTCTAGGAAGAACGACTAGCAAATTCCCAGGGCCGTTCTTTCATCTAAACTCTCCCACCAAGACACATTATGTTTTTGGAGACGTGGTCAGGCCTTCCTAGGAGCCAATCCTTTGCCTCTGAATGGCTTCCGCAGCCAGGTGCTGTCAACTGTCCCCACTTGGGTCCCAACTCCACGGAAAGTGGCCTGGCTTCCAACTCGGAACGCCAGCGAGCAGGGGCCTCTTGCCCTGGGATCATCCTCTGGCCCTGGGGCTTGTTTCGTTACTTGCTGGTAGCCATTTCCACTCCAACACATCCCCTATTTCCCAGCACAGGACTCCCAAGGCCCTCTGGTCATAGTTTCTTTTTTGTGTTTTGTTGTTTTTGTATCCACTAGTGTCCTAGCCGCCTAGTTTCCATTCTCCCTGCTTTTGGTAACAGCTACCCATTTCCATGTGGAGAAATCTCTCTCCCCACTCAGTCCTGAGTTCCCCTGGGGTTGATAACACCCCGTCTGTCCCCACCATATACACCCCCCCGCACCTTGGGTGGTACATGCCCTAAGCTTGGCCAAAGGATAATGGTGAATTCAGCGAAGTCTCATGATCAGCGG
This sequence comes from Physeter macrocephalus, assembly GCF_002837175.3. Taxonomy (NCBI): domain Eukaryota; kingdom Metazoa; phylum Chordata; class Mammalia; order Artiodactyla; family Physeteridae; genus Physeter; species Physeter macrocephalus. The sequence continues at coordinate 88,642,902 of NC_041227.1, forward strand.
AGGTATTGGACTTCAGGTTCTTTCTTTTTAAAAATTAGTTTTTAAAATAGTTAATCCATTCACATGGTTCCCAAAAAAAGTAAAGAAGGGAAATAGTAATAAAATAGGAAATTATGAGTCTATAATTAAAAAGTGAGTAAATTCAAAATTTGAGACAGCACAGGGTATTTACATAGTCTCAAAGTACAAAATCCTCATTCATTACAAAGGGGAAAAGAGTAACTTTACAGTGGAGAATCCTGGCAGACACCACCTTAAAAAAGTGATCAAAGTTAATGTCATCAGTAAGGGGACAAATCGAAATCATATGCCACCGGATAGACAACAATGAGAAGATTATACATCACTTCTGTGATATTCCTGCCCAAGATTCATAACCTGAATTTAATCAAAGAAACATCGGACAGCGGGGAGGGTGGTCCAAGAGGGAGGGGATGTGCGTATGCATATGGCTGATTCACTTCGCTGTGCAGCAGAAACTGACACAGCACTGTAAAGCGATTGTACTCCAGTAAAAAAAAGAAAAAAGGAAACATCAGACAAAACTAAATTGAAAGGCATTCTATAAGATTACAGGCCTGCAACATTTAAAGGTCTACAAATAATAAATGCTCGAGAGGGTGTGGAGAAAAGGGAACCCTCCTCCACTGTTGATGGGAATGTGAATTGGTGCAGCCACTATGGAGAATATATGAAGGTTCCTTAAAAAACTAAAAATAGAGCTACCATATGATTCAGCAGTCCCACTCCTGGGCATTTATCCGGAGAAAACTCTAATTCGAAAAGATACATGCACTCCAATGTTCATGGCAGCACTATTCACAATAAAGCCAAGACATGTAAACAACCTAAATGACCATCGACAAATGAACGGATAAAGAAGATGTGGCATATATGTATATATATATATGTACATAGGTACACGCACATACACACAATGGAACTACTCAGCCGTAAAAAAGAATGAAGGGACCTCCCTGGTGGCGCAGTGGATAAGACTCCGCACTCCGAATGCAGGGGGCCCAGGTTCGACCCCTGGTCAGGGAACTAGATCCCACGTGCCGCAACTAAGAGTTCACATGCCAAACTAAGGAGCCCGCCTGCTGCAACTAACACCCAATGCAACCAAATAAACAACTAAATATTTTTTTAAAAAGAATGAAATCATGCCATTTGCAGCAACATAGATGGACCCAGAGATTATCATACTAAGTGAAGTAAGTCAGAGAAAGACAAACATCATATGGTATCACTTATATGTGGAATCTAAAATATGATACAAATAACCCTATTTACAAAACAGAACCATATTCTCAGACATAGAAAACAAAATTATGGTTACCAAAGGGGAAGGAGGGGGTGGAGGGACAAATTAAGAGTTTGGGATTAGCAAATGCAAATTACTATATAAAAAATAAACAACAAGGTCCAAGTGTATATAGCACAGGGAACTATATTCAATATCTTGTAATAACCTACAATGGAAAAGAATCTGAAAAAGGACATATATATATATAACTGAATCACTTTTTTGTACACCAGAAACTAACACAACGTTGTAAATCAACTATACTTCAATTTTAAAAAAAAAGATTACTGGCCTATAAATTAGTATGATCATGAGGGCTGGGGAAATACTAAGAAAGTATTCCAGAACGAAGGAGACTGAAAGAGACATGACAACTAAAGGCAACACATGATTATGAATTGGATTCTTTTGTTTCTATAAAGGACATTATTGGGACACCTGAATGGTGGAAATGTATCAGTGTTAATTTCCTGATTTTGTTGATTATATTGTGGTTATGTCAGAGGAGGTCCTTCTTGCAGGAAATCCACACTAAAGTACTCAGGGGTGATCAGGCATCCTATCAGCAACTGACTCTCAAACGGTTCAGGGGGTGGGGGGAAGGTATTTTTACCATACTTGCAGCTTTTGCATAAATTTGAGATTGTTTCAAAATTTTAAAATTGTTTAAAATTACCTAGTAAAAGTTTTGCCTCAAATCCCTGACCCCCATCTGGCTACCCCTCCCCAATAACAGGTAACCATATGGCCTGATGTATTCTTTAGAGATTTTCTTTCTAATGTATATATAAAAATGAAGGGCTTCCCTGGTGGCGCAGTGGTTGGGGGTCCGCCTGCCGATGCGGGGGACGTGGGTTCGTGCCCCGGTCCGGGAGGATCCCGCGTGCCGCGGAGCAGCTGGGCCCTTGGGCCATGGCCGCCAGGCCTGCGCGTCCGGAGCCTGTGCTCCGCAACGGGAGAGGCCACAACAGTGAGAGGCCCGCATACCGCAAAAAAAAAAAAAAAAAAAAAAAAGAATGAATAATCCAATGGCCATAACTTAAGAGGAACTCTATAATACAGGGATCTCTGAATCACAATTTGCTAGAGGATCTTGAAACCTTGCCAGGGCTCCAGACCCAGCTCTGGGTACCTTGCCCCTCAGCCGCATAGCTCTTGGGGATGCCCAGTCTGGGGGTGCGGAACCCCCGTTCTCATGGCTCACCTTGCCAGGACGGCAACTTGCATTCTTCATCCTCTTTCTCTCTTCTCTCAACAAAAGTGACACGGCTTTGGGCTTCCCTGGTGGCGCAGTGGTTGAGAATCTGCCTGCCAATGCAGAAGACACGGGTTCGAGCCCTGGTCCAGGAAGATCCCACATGCCGTGGAGCAACTGAGCCCGTGAGCCACAACTACTGAGCCTGCGCGTCTGGAGCCTGTGCTCCGCAACAAGAGAGGCAGTGATAGTGAGAGGCCCGCGCACCGCGATGAAGAGTGGCCCCCGCTCAACGCAACTAGAGAAAGCCCTCGCACAGAAACGAAGACCCAACACAGCCAAAAATAAAAAAAATACATTAAAAAAAAAAACACTGTTTAAAAAAAAAAAAAGTGATACGGCTTTAAGGGGGAAGGGGTTGGGGGAGGGGTGGAACAGGAGGTTGAGGTTAGCAGATGTAAGCTTTTATATAGAGAATGGATAAACAACAAGGTCCTACTGTATAGCACAGGGAACCATATTCAATATCCTATGATAAACCATAATGGAAAAGAATATGTAAAAAAAGAATGCATATATATGTATAACTGAATCACTGTGCTGTACAGCAGTAATTAACACAACATTGTAAATCAAGTACACTTCAATTAAAAAACAAAAAGGAGGGGCTTCCCTGGTGGTACAGTGGTTAAGAATCTGCTTGCCAATGCAGGGGACACGGGTTTGATCCCTGGTCTGGGAAGATCCCACATGCCGTGGAGCAACGAAGCCCGTGCGCCACAACTACTGAGCCTGCGCTCTAGGGCCCACAAGCCACAACTACTGAGCCCACGTGCCTAGAGCCTGTGCTCCTCAACGAGAGAAGCCACCTCAATGAGAAGCCTGTGCAACGCGAAGAAGAGTAGCCCCAGATCGCCGCAACTAGAGAGAGCCTGAGCGCAGCAACAAAGACCCAACGCAGCCAAAATAAATAAATAAATTTATAAAAAGAAAAATAAATTTAAAAAAATTTTAAAAAAACAAAAACGTGAATTACAAAAGGTAAAAATGAAAAACAGAAGTCACACAGCTTTGCAGAAATAAAATGATTCTTGCTCAAATAACTCACCCACCCAAGCCACCCACCCGTGGGAAACATATAATATGTCAGAACCTCATCTGGGGACATTTAGATTTTCTTTCAGGGTGATACTTCAAAATGTTCAATGCATCCAAAGCTTGATTAACACTGGTTTACTTCAAACAAATACAATCACCAGTAAATACATTTCCATTCTAAGACAGAGAACTAGAGACACGGGGACTGTGAGGAAGAGAAAAAGGCTGAGACAAAATTTCAAGCAGAGGCCAGGCACCATGGGGGTGGGGGAGGGGAACTGTTGTGTCTCCTGGAAATACTGGTCACCAGTTGATGTTTTATACTCAAACTTGGGGGCTTCCCTGGTGGCGCAGTGGTTAAGAATCTGCCTGCCAGTGCAGGGGACACGGGTTCGAGCCCTGGCCCGGGAAGATCCCACATGCCGCGGAGCAACTGATAAGCCTGTGTACCACAACTACTGAGCCTGCGCTCTAGAGCCCGTGAGCCACAACTACTGAGCCCTCGTGCCACAACTACTGAAGCCCACGTGCCTAGAGCCCGTGCTCTGCAGCAAGAGAATCCACGGCAATGAGAAGCCCACACGCTGCAATGAAGAGTAGCCCCCGCTCGCCGCAACTAGAGAAACCCCGCGCGCAGCAACGAAGACCCAACGCAGCCCCCCAAAAATAATAGTAAATAAATAAATAAATAAATAAATAATAAAGTTCCTTTTAAAAAAAAACAACCTGGGCCGGAAAGAGGGACTTTCTCCTTTCAACATGGAGTCACAGAGGCCTTTCCCCATAGCTTCTTCTACAGCAGAGCTTTTTCCTCCTCACATCCACTGTCATTCCTCATCTCTCAATTCAAGAGCTAAATTATTGTTCCCCAGGAAGGAATTCTGGGAGCACAGATTCTCTCCAGGTGGAGGCCCATCCGTAGGACAGGCTCTTTACACTTGGCCTTTTACAGGTCCTCCTCAGACACAGCCTGTTACTTGTTTTTGGTGGGGGGCGGCGGTGGTGGTGGTATTCTTTTTCCGATTCTCTTCCATTATAGATTGTCACAAAACACTGAGTATAGCTCCCTGTGCTATACAGTAGGTCCTTGTTGGTGATCTATTTTATGTATAGGAGTGTGTGTAAGTTAATCCCAAACTCCCCCGGCCCCCTGCCCCCAGCCTGTTACTTTTTCAGTGCACAGTTCCTCTCTGTGGCCCTGACCATACCAGGCTCCACTAAGGCCTCCTGAGTCCCCTGGGGGTTCACACTGCTGTCAGCCCCTGGCTTGGAATGAACATGGCCTTTCAGAGACCTCGCTCCTTAAGGAAGCAGGACCTTTTTTGTCCACTTACTTATTTAACAAATGTGTTTGAGATGCCCACTGTGTGCCCGGCACTGGCTCAACACTGAGGATGCAGGGGGACAACAAGATGGCGCCCACGCCCTGTTGAAGGACATGGGAGACAAAGACTTAAATTACACATTTAAGTATTCAATTACGATGGTGGCAAGTGCTAGGAAGTAGACATCCAGGAGGCCATGACAAAGCATATCACACTGGAGGTTCCTGAGACTAGTTTAAAGAAGAGACATATGAGTTGAGGGAGGACGATGAGTGGGAATTCACCTAGAGAAGAAGTGGTGGTGGTGGAGGTAAACGTGTAATCACTGACAAGTGTTCAGCAAAGAAGGTAATCTGAGTCACCTGACTTTTTTAAATTTATTTATTTATTTATTTACTTACTTATTTATTTTTTAACATCTTAATTGGAGTATAACTGTTTTACAATGGTGTGTTAGTTTTACTTATTTACTTTTGGCTGCGTTGGGTCTTCGTTACTGCACGCGGGCTCTTCTCTGGTTGCGGAGAGCAGGGGCTACTCTTTGTTGCGGTGCGTGGGCTTCTCATTGCGGTGGCTTCTCGCTGCAGAGCACGGGCTCTAGGCACATGGGCTTCAGTAGCTGTGGCACGTGGGCTTCAGCAGTTATGGCTCGCGGGCTCTACAGCGCAGGCTCAGTAGTTGTGGCGCGCGGGCTTAGCTGCTCTGCGTCACGTGGGACCTTCCTGGACCAGGGCTCGAATCCCTGTCCCCTGCATTGGCAGGCGGATTCTTAACCACTGCGCCACCAGGGAAGTCCCTCAACTGACGTTTTTAACAGAGCATTCTTAATAAGAAGATAAATAACCCAGTTTTAAAAATGAGAAGATTTAAATAGACACTTCCCCGAAGAAGATATTTGGCTGGCAAATAAGCACATGAAAGCATGCTCAATCAACATCATCAGACATTAGGAAAATACAAATTAAAACAAGAATGAAATATCCCACTAAAATGGCTATCATCAAATAGACTGACAATACTAAGTGTTGGCAAGGATGTGAAGAAACTGGAACCCTCAGTCACTGCTGGTGGGAATTTACATAAAGCAGCCACCTTAGAAAACAGTTTGGCTGATTCTTATAATTTTTAACATAAACTTACCATAGGACTCAGCAATTCTATCCTTAGGTATATACTCAAGAGAAATTAAAACATACAAAGTCTTTGTCCACACAAAGACTCGTACCAAATGTTCACAGCAACATTTTTCATAATAGCCCCAAACTGGAAACAACCCATGCGTCCATCAACTGATGGACGGATAAACAAAGGGTGATGTATCAACGGAGTGCAATACTATTCAGTAGGAGTAAGAATACAATATCAGTGTGATTTACTGACATACTCTAAAACATGAATGAATCTCAAAAATATTAGGCTAACTCAAAGAAGCCAGACTACAAAAGACTAAATTCTGCATAATTATATCTATACGAAATTTCCAGAAAAGACAAAACTATAGAGACAGAAAGCAGATCAGTGGTTACCTGGGGCTGGGGGTGGAAGCAGGGATGGACTGCAAAGAGGCACAAAGGAAGTCTCTGGGGTAATGGAAATATTCTAAAACTGGATTCTGGTGACGGTTGTACAACTGTATAAATTTACCAGAATTTGTCTAACTGTACCTTTAAAATAGTTGAATTTTATGACATGTAAATTATGCCTTAACAAAGCTATTTAAAAAGAAAAAAGTCGGGTTTCCCTGGTGGCGCAGTGGTTGAGAGCGGCTGGGCCCGTGAGCCCCGGCCGCTGAGCCTGCGCGTCCGGAGCCTGTGCTCCGCAACGGGAGAGGCCACAGCAGTGAGAGGCCCGAGTACCGCAGAAAAAAAAAAAAAAAAAAAAGTCATTCTGGGGTAGGGGGCAAAGTTAAAGATAGAAATTTAGAAGACCTGGAGTGCCTTCTCTTACGCTTTTTTCCTTGGATCCTCGTCTCCAGAAGTCAAACCTCCCTTAAAAAATAATCACAAAACCACCTCTCCACAGAAAAAGCTGGAGTAGTGGCACATTCTTATACACTCTGATACAGCAGACACTGAGACCAGCATGAGGAAATCATTACAATTAACACAAGCAGTCAGGTTGTGTTGACGTCACAGTTTGTTTAAAAACAATCAGGAGTTCCCTGGGGGATCCAATGGTTAGTTAGGACTGGTGCTTTCACTGCTGGGGCCTGGGACAAACAATGATAAAAACAGTTGGCCTTAAAGATACATATAAAACTCCATCTTTAGTGACAGAAAATTAATTCCCAACTTTCAAATTACAGCCACGACTCTCATCCCCTCCAAGTTTCAAAATCCGCGGGATCTCTTCTCCACTCCTTATACCACCCAGCAGAGGAAGGCACATGCTAAGGACCAAGTGACTGCGTTTCAGAACATCTCCATTTCCATCTTCCCACTACTCTGTCTCTTCTTCGTCTCCATTCATCTTTCCAATGTCTTTTCTATGTTTGGTATCATGCTTCTTTCTCGTGGGTTCTATTATTGCCGAGTTGCCCTTAACAACTGTGGGGCCTGTTATATTTGTAAATATTTAGAAACTGCAAACCAAAATGTCAAACTGTTAAATAAAATATGTTCTTGTTTCCTACCCTGACATTTACCTTTGTAACAACCTGGCAGGCCAGGCTTGAATTTAGAATACTCGCACTCCTTGGAATATCGTGCTAGAACAGGGAAGCTTAGAGACAGGCTGCCCATCCCCAAACCCGGGCTGCGGCCCACCAGCCTTTTCTTCCCACCCCCAGCTCCATCCCATACCCGGAACCTCATATGCACACCTATGGACACCCCAGCCCAAGTATCCAAGCTCTACCCTACCACACAAACAGCCTCAGCCTGGCATCGTCCCTGAGGCCTTGGGGTGTGTCCTATTCTGGCAGCAAGATCCACCCTTGATGGGTTGGAACCAGGGGAGAGGTCAGTGTAGGCCCTGGAAATGGACTTGGGGCCATTTGGGCAGGCAGTTTTGGAGTCCTGGCACTGACAGTGTGGTCTATCTATTAGGAAGGGGGAACATAGGCCAAGTCTCCCTGGCCCAGAGGAATCCTTTACCCTTTGGGAGAAGCGGGGCTGGAGGGGGGCCAAGGTAGGTGGCCCTGCTGCCCAGGTCCAAGGGCAGTACTGACTGTCTTGATAAATTATATTATAGACTTCCTGACATTCATCCATCCTTGTGATTCTGGAATAAACCCTGCTGAGCCATGGTTTTTTATATACTGCTGGATTCTATTTGCTAATGTTCTACATAGGAATTTTCCATCCATATTCATAAGTGACACTGATCTCCAGTCCTCTTTATTTGTGCTAACATTGTCAGGTTTTAATATCAGGGTTATGCTAGTTCTATAAATTGAATTGGGAAGCTTTCCATCTTCTATGTTCTGTAACCGTTATTTTGTTCCTTTTAATATGTGAGGCATTTATAAAAACATTCTCATCATAAAAAAAATTCAAACCATACAGAAAAAGCAAAAATTCTCTCTGACTCTCCCTTCAAATCCTAATCCCCTGCCTAGAATTGACCACATTATCTTCTAAACCTTTTCATTTCCATATATACACGTACATCTATATAATTTGGTACTTTTCTTTTTTACAGAAATGGGATTAAATTCCACATACTGAGTTGCAACGTTTTGTGTTTTGTGGGATTTTTGGTTCTGTTTTTACTTAGCAAATTTATGTCTTGGAGAACTTACCACGTCAGTACACACAGACCTATCTCATCCTATTTAAATACTATATTATAGTCCATAGTATGGATATATATATTTATATATATTTATATTTATATATTTAAAATTATTTCCTATTTAGGGGCATTTAAATGGGTTCCAAATTTTCTTCATTATTATGCGGCTGAAACACTTTTCATAGCATTTATTACTGCCTGACTTTACCCTATTTAGTCATTTGTTAGATTGCTCATTTGTTTATTGTTCTGGCTGCTCCCACTGGAACTTCTTTAAAGAAAAACATTTCCTGCTCTGTTCTTGCCGTGCCTAAAACTGTGTCTGGTATACAGTAGGCACTCAATAAATATTCACTGAATAAATGGATGAATGAAAGAGCATCTTTGTAAATGGCTCTTTGGGTGTCCAGGCTATTGGTTCTTCAGATTAGGTACCTAGAAGTGGAGCTTTCAGTCAAAGGGTCCAGGCATTTAAAATTTCAATAGATACAGTCAAATTGACCTCCAATCTGACTGATTTATACTTCCACAAATAATATACAAGAGAACCTGTATATTACTGCTGTTCTAATTTGTATTTCATTGGTTACTACTGTAATTGATCCTGTTTTTGTTTCTTGGCCACATGGAAACTTATTTGTGAATTACTTGTTCCTATTTTTTTGTTCCTTTTCCTACTTAGTTACTTGTGTTTTTCTTATTGATTTGTGGGAGATTTTTATTTATTTTGGAAAAAAAATTGTTAAATATGTGACCACTATTTCTCCTAACCTGTTGCTTTTAAAAAAATTTATTTATATATATATATTTTAATTAATTTTATTTAATTTATTTAAAAGATTTTTTTGGCTGCGTTGGGTCTTCATTTGTTGGGTGTGGGCTCTCTCTAGTTGTGGCGAGCGGGGGCTACTCTTCGTTGTGGTGCACGGGCTTCTCATTGCGGCGGCTTCTCTTGTTGTGGAGCACGGGCTCTAGAAGCATGGGCTTTGGTAGTTGTGGTATGCGGGCTCAGCAGTTGTGGCTCGCGGGCTCTAGAGCACAGGCTCAGTTGCTCTGCAGCATGTGGGATCTTCCCAAACCAGGGCTCAAACCCGTGTCCCTTGCATTGGCAGGCAGATTCTTAACCACTGCGCCACCAGGGAAGCCCTAACCTGTTGTTTTTAATTTAACTTTGTTTATATTATCTTTCTAGTCTACGATAAATAAATAAATAAATAAATATATATATATATATATATGTATGTATGTATGTATGTATGTATGTATCTTTTTGTTTTTTTTGGCTGCATGGCTTGCAGGATCTTAGTTCCCTGACCAGAGATTGAACCCGGGACCTGGCAGTGAAAGTGCCAAGTCCTAACCACTGGACTGCCAGGGAATTCCCCAAATATGCTATATTTTAATGAATCAAACTTACATCCTTCCTTTATGCTTTTCTCTCCAATTTGAATCTTGTTTAATATCTATTGACTCACCTCTGTGGATAATGAGAAATTTATCATATTCAAGCATAAAGAGTAACCTTTCTAACTGATATTCATTACTTTTAGACATTATAATTTAAGTGGAATATGGCTTTCTTTATATGCCAAATAAGGGATTTTATCCCATGAGATGAATGTCACAGAACATTTTAACTTATTGGCATGATCTTTCATTTTAGTCTTTCTCTTGTTCACAAGTAGACCCACCAAGGATGAAAATGATCTGCAGTATTAAGTGAAAGCCAGCTTCAAGGCAGTGGACCCAGTATACGGAGAAAGATGGGCATCTATAGGGCCCATGGAGGTCAGCCTCCCGTTCTTGCCAGAGGGACTGATTCTCACCACTTCCTTCAGTCCCACCAGAATCTGGTATCTCCCAATCACATTCGTCGGAGGGGCGGGGGAGAGGGAGTTAAAACGTGAGCTAGGTCTCAGACTTGAAGTCTGTTGCATTTTTAGTCAGAGTTGGTTCCCTGGTCTAAACTTTTAAACCAGTAAGTTGAACCCCTTTTATTTCTCGCTCAACACCATCCCAATCTAAGTTAGTGCTTGGGGCTCAATAAGTATTTGTAAACAACTCCTCTTCCTCCTCTTTCTCCCCCTCCCCTTCCTCCTTCTCCTCCCCCTTCTCCCCCTGTTTCCTCTCCTCCCTGTGGATAATCAGTAGCCCTTTTGAGAAAAGCCCAACTATCGGGTCAGTGGTTCTCAACTGGGGGATACACAGCAGAATCGCTTTGGCAGCTTAAAAAAATAGACTCCTGGGCTCTACCCTAGATTTGGCTGAATCAGAATCACCAGTGGCAAGGCCGGGAATTCTGAAATGTTTAAGATCTCCCCAGGTGATACTGATGCGCAGTCAGGGTTGAGAATACCCAGGTCTTGAATCTTGACATATGACTTTATCCTTGAACAACAGTTAAACCACCAAAGAGGATTCTGTCAGCCAATGCGACTAATTCTAAAGGACAAATGACCCAGTTTCTTCAACAAATAAATGACATGAAAAACAGGAGGAGAGTGGAACGTGTTATAAACGAAAAGACTTGAAACATACACCCAAATGCAATGCCTGGACTTGTCTGGATCCCGATTTGAACAAACTAAAAATGGGCATTTCTGAGACGATGAGAGAAAAACCAAACAAACTATTTTATATTAAGGAATTATTAGTTTTGTTGGATGTGATATTGTTGTGTTAAAAACACAAAGTCCTTCTCTGTTAGAGATAAATACTGATGTATTCGGGGTGACATAACGTATCTGAAATTTGCTTTTAAATATTCCAGAAAAAAAAATGTGGGAGGAAACGATGAAGCAAGAATGGCAGAGTGTTGCCAACTGTTGAAACTGGGAGATCGGTACGAGGGGGTTCTTCGTGCTGTTTTGTCTACTTTGGTATATGTTTGAGAATTTCAATAAGGAAAACACCTTAAAAGAATGATACCTCGGGGCTTCCCTGGTGGCGCAGTGGTTGCGCGTCCGCCTGCCGATGCAGGGGAACCGGGTTCGC
>NC_041227.1:88654824-88659572 GCF_002837175.3 Physeter macrocephalus
CAAAAAAAAAAAAAAAAAAAAAAAAAAAAAAAAAAAAGAATGATACCTTCGTAAGGGTTTGAAGACCCAGGCTCCTCTCAAGTCTGGTTTTCCTGACCCAGCCTCATCTGGGCCTTGTCAGCATCTCCCTTTGGTGGTTGATTTTCTCTGGATGTACCTGATTGGCTCAAGAGGCTTTACACCAGCTTTCCCTGTACGTCCCTTACCTGCTTCTTCTGCCTTGCAGGGAAGTGGGAAACTAGATCCGGAGGGATGCTTTGCCACTGACACCCCACGTTTTCTAAAATCAGCGCTGGAGCAGGAAGCCTCGTCGTCAGAGCCTCAGGGGGGGCGTCTTCCCTCCTGACCTTCAAACCTTGCCTACGTGGCCCCGTGGGCACGAAGAGCCCTGGATGAGGCTGTAGAGCTGAGCCCCAAACACCTCTCAGGGGAGGGGGAGTGTGGCATCCAATCAAGCAGGTGAAACACAAAGGCAAGGTTTTCTCACCGAAACCGTCTGAGAAGAAGAGCCAGAACCACCGGAGTCCAGCCTTAGTGGAAAGGAAAGCACCCGGAAACTGGTTTCTCTCTATTTTGTCTTATAAAGTTATCATTTTTCAAACTCGGTTTTCTTGATTTTTAACTTAGGAGTTGTATGTGTGTGTCTTTAATAAAAACGATGAGAAGAGAAGGATGCTGATTGTACAGCTATCCACGCTCTGACTGTAGTCAGACTGTTCAAACACCTTGACAAAAGTCCCACCAGGGGGCTTCCCTGGTGGCGCAGTGGTTGAGGGCCCGCCTGCCGATGCAGGGGACGCGGGTTCGCGCCCCGGTCCGGGAAGATCCCACGTGCCGCGGAGCGGCTGGGCCCGTGAGCCACGGCCGCTGAGCCTGCACGTCCGGAGCCTGTGCTCCGCAACGGGAGACGCCACAACAGGGAGAGGCCCGCGTACAGCAAAAAAAAAAAAAAAAGTCCCACCAGTGGCAGCTTCCCCTAAATTCAGGCAAAGTACCTTGGAGGCAATCGACCACCTCTTCAACTCGCATGTCTCAAGTCCAACTTCCATTAAGTCGACCAAGGTCACACAAGGACAAAGCCATTTCCCTGACCTCTCTCTCTTGGCCTCTTGGCTTTTCCCGGACTTGCCAATTCCAGTCACCACAGCCCAGTTTCCTGATTCAGGCTGCTTCTACCTTCACTCCCTCACGACACTAACATCATCTCCGACCTTCTTCTAAGCTCAAATTCCTTTTCCTTCTGATTTTCCTCAAAAGAAGGCGGAAGGTAGAGGTGAGATGGAGGAGACCAGAACCTGCACGCTACCAGCTTCCTGGAGACAGGCCCACTGTCCACTCAGCCACCCTCCTCCTGCTTCATTTTGTTTTTTTCTTTCCCTCCTGCTGGGCAGAGAGGGGTTGCCGTACTCTCTCAGCTGACTGATGTCGCTTCATATTTGGGCCAACCATTATTTTGTGCTCTTAGTCAATGAAGAGGCCAGCTTTGAAACCCACTCCTTGGCAGCCTACAATGGAGGGCAGGGGAAGCATCACACTGCTTGTGCCAGAATCAGGAGCCTGCCGAGGGCATTGCTCTTCACGACCTGAAGCATCCTCCCAGAGTCTGTCTTGCCAGGTTTAGCCTTGACATCCTGCGAAGGACAGCCAGAGAAAAGTCCCTTCATATTCGTCTGGTGTGTAAACCAGTGGCAGTGCTCAGACCTGCAAGCTCTAGAATCGGGTTCCAGCTCCCCCTCGCCCACCCCGCCAGTTAGCGGTGGTGGGACCTTGGCCAGACAATTTAGCCTCAATTCTCTCATCTTTACAGTGGGCAGAGTAGTAGAACCAAATGAAATAGCATGCCTTCAGCACCCAGCATGGTGGGGTACATAGCAATTATTTAGTAGCATGACTACTAGGTAAACAATCTCACTGGTCCTTCTAGAACTTCTCTACCTCCTGATTTTGCGGTGGAAGAAACTGGGGTTTTAAGACATTCGGAGCGTCGAGTAGGGGGCTCTGGCAATTCAGGGCAGAGCCAGGTGGGAGTCAGCTTCTGACTTCCAGGCCAGGGTTCATCCTTACTGGCCAGCTGGACCACGCAGCTCCCTGGCAAGGGGCTTTGCTTGGGGGACCTGAGGCTGACCCAGGTAATCAGGAGCTGGTGGGCTCATGTCAGACTCTCCAGGAAGAGCCACCCTGTTTGCAGCTGTGCACACATCAGATCACCAGGGAAGCTGGGAGGGACTGACATACAACACATCACACACCCGAGACCTACCCCAGGCCATTAGGTCAGAATGTACCGGGCCCGGACACCAGTAGCTTGTAAAAGCTCCCTCGTGTTTCTCTGTGTAGCAGGGTCAAGCTCCCGCTCTGTGCTAGAGGCACAGGGGGTGCACTGCTGGAAGAATCAGTCCCTGTTATTTGGAGCGAATTAGAAGACAGGGATCACCAAAGCCGCATTTCACCCAGGGTGTACTCTCTAAGGATGCTTCTGGACACCATGCGAGAGGCTGGCCGCCTGCCTTCCTCGCCCTTGACGTCAGAGGTTCAGCTGCTCCTATGAACATCCTGAAGCTTGCACCCACCATCCAGACCGGGTCTAACCTTGCTCCAATCTGTCTTTGCTTTAAGATTGAGCCAGCACCCTGGCGTGTGACAGTGCCACCTCCGACCTGTGATTCTGAAGCTCTGAAGAAATTCCGGGCTGGAGGTGTAAACCTCGGAAATCTTGACTGCCTCAGGCTGGTGATGTAAAGTGAGGTCCTGACAGTGGCCTTGGGGGATCGCCGATATTTATTCGGGGCCTCGTAGAGTCTTAGCGGTTGGCTTCCTGTGTTGCTGTTCTTGCCACCTCAGGGCCCTGGGAAGGCTGGGGCAGCACCTCCTGCTTGGCAGGCCAGGATCTGGCCGAGACAGGTTCTGGGAGCTGGGGCGTCTTGTCTGCTGTGACTCCACACTTCTTTGCATCCCGCCCGGCCTCAGGGGCTCACCTGCACCCGGCCAGCTTCACCTGGGCTCAAGGGCTGCAGGCGAGGATTCTGGCACAAGGGGAGAAATGAGGCGAGTAAGCAGAAAAGGCCCTCTGGGGGTGGCCGGGCTGGAAAAGACTTCAGGGGGGCTGCGGGGTAAGGAGCAGCGGGAGGAGGGGAGGGGAGGGTCAGAGGATGAAGGAAGGGAAATGGCCAGCACATCTCTTTCCCCACATTCCTCCTGGAATTCTTTTCGTTCCCCTGGTTATAGAAGAATAGCAATTAGCAAATTCAGTAAAAAGAGCCAGAAATGGAGACTGTTTGCGCCTTTGGGGGCCAACATGCATTAGTGAAGGAATGTGAGAACTATATATAACCCCCCTGCTGGCCCACCCACCTGTCCGGCGAGTGAGCGATGGTCTGTTTGTTCTGGGCTGGTATGTAGCTCACTTCACTCTGGGAGCCCACCATCTGGACCCGAGCCTCGCTGCCAGTAGCTCTCGTTGACCATATATGGCAAAATGATATATGTGATAAAAAGAAGCCAAATTCTCCAGTTGCGTCAGCCCCTGGAGCACGCAGCCTGCGGGGCTCAAAAGCCCTTCCAGCCCCGCTCCCTGCCTCCCGCCCCCAACCCTTGCTCCGGAAGCCAAACGGGCTCAGTGATTGGCTGGGGGGAGCCGGGGTGGGAGCTGAGGGGGCGGGGCCTCCCTCCCTTAGAAGGCTTCTACCCCCTCTGAGGCCCAGACTGACTTCAAAGTCTGTTTCTGGTGGGGAGGATGATGGCTTGAGGGTGTTTGACGCTGGCTTTAAACCAGCGAGATTAGAAGAAGTTGAGTGATAACACACATTCTTTTTGGAAAGCAGCCTGGTGTGGTACCAGCGTGTATGTGGGTAGCAGGGTGGAGGGGCACACACCACCCCCAGTTCCAAAGATGAAATGAACCCACATTCCCCAACATCCCTACAATACGCTTGAACCTTACTTAAGCCACCAGGAGAAAAGTTCAGTCTAGATTGCTTAGCTGGGGGAAAAAAGTTCTCTCTCTCTCTCTCTCTCTCTCTCTGACTCTGGTTATATACAATATATATAATTTTCTTTCCATTCAACCCTCTGCAGGGAGTTCCCACACGGGGCCTGGTACCAGGTGGGATGCTGAGGGAGGATGACCAGCACAGGCAAGGTCCTGGCCTCCAGCAGCTGCCCTGGGCAGAGAAGAGGCCGTGGCGACTGCTGCAGGGGCATCCAGCCCAGACCCAGGGGCCCAAGGAGGCTCCCGGGAGGAGGTGACACTTGAGCAGAGCCTGAAGGGTCAGGCAGTAGTTTGCCTAGTAGTGGGTGGGGATTGGGAACAGAAAGCCTAGGCTGAGGGGAGAGAGAGGGCAGGAGCTGGGTGAGTTCTGTAGGGGTGGTAAGTGCTAAGGCTGGCAGGAAGACGGGCTAGAGCAGCTGGGGGTCTTTTCCAGGAAGTGCTAAAGAGTCTGGACCTCTGCCTGTCTCCCTGCCTCCTCTCACATCTGAGCCTCTGAGTCCCCAGCACATGTGCATACCCCACGCCAGGTCCAGCTTACACACCGATATCCAGTGGTGAACACGCGCACGCACACACACAGACACACACACACACAGACACACACACACAGACACACACACACAGACACACACACACACAGAGACACACACAGACACAGACACACACAGACACACACACACAGACACACACACAGACACACACACACAGAGACACACACAGACACAGACACACACACACACACACACACACACACAGACAC
>NC_041227.1:88667115-88683309 GCF_002837175.3 Physeter macrocephalus
ACACACACACACAGACACACACACACAGACACACACACACAGACACACACACACACAGAGACACACACAGACACAGACACACACACACACACACACACACACACAGACACACACACACACACACAGAGCAATGTTCACAGAGACCCATGCTAATGCCCAGCCATTGCCACCTCACATAAGCAAGGACCTTTAGCAAAAGGGAAGAGAACAATGAAGCCCAAACGGGAAGCTGGGGGAGGAAGCAGGCCTGGTGAAGGCGCTCTGCCAGGAAGGGGTTCTGTAGGAGTGGGAAGCGCGTGGGCAGGAGGACAGGAGCTGCTGATGGAGGGGGAGAGGTGTCCTGGCTTGCTCTCCGCGCCCCTTGGGGAAGGCACAGGCGGGGCATGGCGACAGCTGGCCAGCAGAGGGGCTGGGGGCCCAAGCACCAGCCAGTAGCCAGCCTCCCCCCGCCGACAGCGTGGCTCAGGACGTGTGTCTGCATGGTTGCCGGGGGTCAACACCTCCTCTCCGACCCTCACCTCCACCACCCGCCCTGCCTTGCCAGTGGGGACTGCGGCTCCCGCCTTTATCTGCACTGACCGCAGGGGCCGGGGCACTGGAGGCGGGCGGCCCCTGAGAAAGAGCTCCTGTGAGGCCCAGCTGGGAAATAGGGTCTGGGGGCCTTGTCTGGCTTTCTCCCCTCGAGGATGCATACAACCAGACATGTCCCTTGACGTCCTGGGAGGCATGAGAGCCTGTCCTGAAGGGGTGAGGTCATCCTTGAATGTGCCTTCAGAGGCCTGTGTCCACTGAGCAGTCAGAGGGGAGATGAGGTTTTAGGATGCAGTTCAGCGATTGCTTCCACCAGGAAGCCCTCCCTGGCTCCCCAGGGCTAGGCCAGGGACCCTCCTGTGTGCCCCTCGGACATAACAATGCAGTGGGACATGCCTGGGGGAAGCAAGGTGCCAAGTTCAAGTCTCTTACGATCTGGAAGTCACATCACTTCCATTACATTCTGTTGGTCTCACAGAGTAACCTCAATAGGATATAGGAGGAGACTGATCAGGGCACAGATATCAGGAGGAGAGGATCTTTAAGGGCTTTCTTAGAGGCTGGTTAGCATACTCACTAAGTTTGGGGTCATTTGTTATGCAGCCATAGATAACTAACACAGCACTGGATGCCCTTGTAAGGGTACCTGGGCCCAGGGAGCTGGGCGAATAAGGTTGGGTCTCTAGAGTAGACAGGATTCTTTCCATCACAAGAGAAAAAAAAAAAATCATTTCCAAATGAAGTCTAGAAAGAAATGTATTGGCTCACATAACAGAACTTAGAGGCTGGTTAGCATACTCACTAAGTTTGGGGTCATTTGTTATGCAGCCATAGATAACTAACACAGCACTGGATGCCCTTGTAAGGGTACCTGGGCCCAGGGAGCTGGGCGAATAAGGTTGGGTCTCTAGAGTAGACAGGATTCTTTCCATCACAAGAGAAAAAAAAAAAAATCATTTCCAAATGAAGTCTAGAAAGAAATGTATTGGCTCACATAACAGAAAAAGCCCAGAAACAGTGCCGGTTTCAGGAGGAGCTGAAACTCAGATTCCATGAGAAAGTACATTATTAACTGCCAAATGGGAGGCACGGACAAGTCAGAGGTGTTGGGAGGAGGAAGAGGTCAGTGGTGGTGAGAATGATGGGCCGTGGAGGTTCACTGTACTATTCTCTCCATTTTTGTATCTGCTTTCAAATTTCTGTAACAAAAAGTAAAAAACAACAAAGAGCCAGAATGGGCCTGCTTCCTAGGAGGGTGCCACGTTGTTGGTCTGGCTCTTTTTCTTCCAAACACGTATGGAGTCAACCAGCAACACATCCCAACACACTCAAAGCACAGAGGGGTTCTCTGAATCAAGTTGCTCCAGAGATGTATCTGGACAAACACACCTCCCTTCCCCAAAGTCCCTAAGACTTTCCAGAGGACAAGCCTTATCCAACAGCCCCTTCCTATTATGGGAAGTCTGTTTTCCTCTGACCCCCATATCTGTTGTGTCTATCTGCTGCTATTCAAGAAATTGGTCCAAATTGAGGGCACCTGCCCGGCCAAAGAGGTTGTTGCCACTTGGCTTCTTTGGATACAGGCATGGATTCTGAGGACGAGGATGGCACTGGTCCTGTTGACTGCTCTACCCACGGTGCTCAGGACCTGGTTAGGCACACAGCAGGTGCTCCATAAATATTTGTTGAATGAGTGAAATCTTTTCAAGAAAAAGGACCAGCTCCATCGACAGTTGAATGGATAAAGAAGATGTGGTATATAAATACAATGGAGTATTAGCCAGGCATAAAAAGGAATGAAATCATGTCATTTGCAGCAGCGTGCATGGACCTAGAGATGATCATACTAAGTGGAGTAAGTCAGACAGAGAAAGACAAATATCATATGATATCGCTTATATGTGGAATCTAAGACAAATGATACAAACGATGTTATTTACAAAACAGAAATAGACCCACAGACATAGAAAACAAACTTTCGGTTACCAAAGGGGAAGGGGGTGGGATGGATGAATTAGGAGTTTGGGATTAACACATACACACTGCTACCTATATAACAGGTAAACAACAAGGACCTACTGTATAGCACAGGGAGCTCTACTCGATATTTTTTTGTGTGTGTGTGGTATGCGGGCCTCCCTCTGCTGCGGCCTCTCCCGTTGCGGGGCACAGGCTCCGGACGCGCAGGCCCAGCGGCCATGGCTCACGGGCCCAGCCGCTCCGCGGCACGTGGGATCCTCCCAGACCGGGGCGCGAACCCGGTTCCCCTGCATCGGCAGGCGGACGCGCAACCACTGCGCCACCAGGGAAGCCCCCCATCATGATTTTTTAATTGAACTCTTCCCTGAGCTACCAATCCACAAACTGGATCATCATTTTGGTTCTCTTTCTGGATGTTTAAGGACTGCTCAGTCTGGTCCACTGTCCTGACGGGCCTCGAGTCATCCAACTTCCCAATACAGCCAGCTCTTGAAGTTCCACACGGCTCACGGGCTCAGCCGCTCCGCGGCACGTGGGATCCTCCCAGACCGGGGCGCGAACCCGGTTCCCCTGCATCGGCAGGCGGACGCGCAACCACTGCGCCACCAGGGAAGCCCTCGATATTTTATAATAACCTGTAAGGGGAAGAATCTCAAAAAGAATACATATATATATACGTGTGTGTATAACTGAATCACTTTGCTGTACACCTGAAACTGACACAACATTGTAAGTCAATTATATCTCAATTTTAAAAAAAAGAAAAAAGAAAAATAAAAGGGCCAGCAAGGCTCTGCTGCAGGCTTCCTCCCGCCCGGTTCTCCGCCTCACCGTGTGCTTGCTCTGCGTACCTTCCTCTCCCTCTGGGTCCCCTCCTGCCTGCTCTCACTGACAGCAGCTCAGCCACAGCCCCCACTTCCACCTCACGGCATCCTTCATGCCGACTTTCAGGTCCCACCTTCCAGGAACCTTCTACTGTCCCTGACTCCCTCCTCTTAAACATCTGATCCCTTCCTCCAAACGACATGGTTCCCATCAACATTTAAACATCCTCTGGGCTCACCCACTGAAATAAACAAACCTTCTCTTAACACGTCCTCTTCCAGTGACTGCCTTCCTTCCCTTCACAACCAACTTCTTTGAAACGTGTCCATATTCTGCTTTCCTTCACCCCACACTCAGTTCTTACTCATTTCATTCTGGCTTCTACCACCATCACGCCACTGACATATAATCTTGCCCGGGGTACCAGTGACATCCTGGTGGTCTGCATCCTCCTCTTACACGACCGCTCAATCACATGAGACACCGTTGGCCAGTCCCTCCATGGACTCAGCCGGTTTTTCCCCTCCCTCTGGTGGCTCCATCTCAGCCTCCTTCCCAGGCTCTCCCCCTCTCTCGGGCTGGTGGGATTTCCGAAGCCCAGGCCCCCAGGCCCCCCGGGTCCACTCTGTACTCTCACCGGGCAGGTCATTCATGTTACTTATTTCGGCTCCTCTGTTACTATATATACATCTATGACTCCTGAGATGATCACTATCCATTCTCCTCTCCTTCCAAAAGCATTTTAGGACACCCCATCCCCCTGGGACACGGTCATGAACATGAGCATAAGTGACACATGTCCCTTCAGGGCAGAAGCTTTAAGAGTCAGTATGCAATTCGCTACGTCTCCTTTCTCTGCCTTAATCACAGTGGAAGGTTCTGTTGAGACAGAAGCTTCATCAGCCTGGTCCCTGAGTGTCTGTGACAAGCACAGTCTTCCTGATGACCCATTCTGGACGTGCGGCCTACTAAGAAATAAGTCTTGTTAATTATGGTGCTGAGATCTGGGTTCAATCTGCTTATAAAGCCTTAGTTGTTTTGGTATCAGGGTACTGCTGACCTCATAAAATGAAGTGGGAAAGGTTCCCTCCCCATCTGTTTTGTGCAAATGTGTGTATTGGTGTTATTTCTTCCTTAAATGTTTGATAGAATTCACTGGTTAAAGTATCTGGGCTTGAAGTTTGTTTGGAAGGGTTTTGATAATGAATTCGAATTCTTTAATAGATAAAACTCCTTGGATTCTCAATTTCATCTTGTGTCAATTTTGGTAAGCTGCGATTTGTCAAGCAATTTGTCCATTTCATCTATGTTGTCAAATTGATTGGCATAAAGTTGTTTATAATACTTTCTTATTATTCTTTTAATTGTCTTATTATTTTTATTATTCTTTTTTAATGTCTGCAGGCTCTGTGGTGCTATCTCCTTTTTTATTCCTCGTACTCATAATTTACTCTCCTCCTGTCCCCGTCTCTTTGATCAGTCTAGGTAGGAATTTACCAATTTTGTTTATATTTCCAATGAACCGACTTTCGGCTTTGTTAATTTTCTGTTTGTATGTTTTCTATGTCACAGATATTTGCTCGTATCACTATTATTTCCTTCCTTCTCCTTACTTTGGGTTTACTTGGCTCTTCTTGTGCTAGCTTATTGAAATGGAATATTAGATCATTGATTTTATATCTTTCTTCTTTTCTAAGAAACTTAATATTTTCCTTTAAGCACTCCTTTTAGCTGTATACTACAAGTTTTGATAGATTATATTTTCATTGATCATTCAGCTCAAAATATTTAATTTCTCATTTTCCTTGTGTTAAAAACAAGACAGCAGGTCCAAAATGGAGTCGCTTATGCCCCGTGTCACCATTAAACTGAGACTTAAGGACAGTTTCAGCTCTCCCAGAAATGAAAAATTTTTTTTTTTTTTTGGCCTCGCCGTGTGGCCTGCGGGACCTTAGTTCCCTGACCAGGGATTGAACCCGGGCCCTTGGCAGTGAAAGTGCCAAGTCCTGACCACTGGACCACCAGGGAAGTCCCCCAAAATGAAATCTCAAACCAGCCAGTCAGGCATCAACTGATCGGTATTAGTTAGATAAACTGCCTGGTAGACCCCTGCCATCCCCTAAAGGAAAATGACCTTGCAATTACCAACCCGCTTTTTTGCCAAGTCTAACTTCCTTGTTCCTGCTCCTTTCTGCCTGTTAAAGCCTCTCATTCTGCACAGCTCCTAGGAGCTCCTTTCTACCTGCTAGATTGGCTGCTGCCCGATTCATGAATCATTCAATAAAGCCAATAGGTCTTTAAAGTTTACTCAGTTATGTCTTTTTTTAACCAGAAGCAGATGCCAAAGTGGGATGAGGGGGAGGGAGGGAGTAGGAACGGGTGGGGAGAGCCTTCAGGTCGGACCCCTGTGGGAGGGGAGAGGGAAGGAGGCGCCGTGGACCGCAGGGCAGCTCAGCTTGGGGGGCGCTCTGCCCGCCTGGGGGAGTGGTCCTGGGTCCGCAGAGACGGCCCCGCTGTGGCGTCTCTGCTGTGCTGCCATTGGCTACAGGCTACTTGGGGAGGGAGTGGCCTTGGTGTGAACACCTGCAGGTGCGGCCGCTGGGAGCTGTCAGCCAACCAGCTTCCTCGGAAGAGGGTCTCGTGAAGGGACATGTGACTGGTGCCCCTCGCGGCCACACATGCCTTCCTAAACTAGGTCACGGTCCCGTGATACCTATTGTCACAGAACGATGTTCCTTTTGGAGGACTCACTTCGGTTGTAACTACACCCCTTGGGACCTTCGTTTGTGTGTAAGGTCCGTCTCTCCTGGAGAACAGGGGCATTGAACTTGTTCACCACTGCGTCTCCCACGCACAGCAGTGCGCTCAGTTAGTGCTCGTGAGAGACGGGGAAGAATGAACAGGTGACTAGTAACTGACTCAGGCTCTCAGCATCCCCTGGCAGCAGCCGGGCCACCGGGGAGCCGCTGCTGACCCCGGGAAATCAGGTATGTCGGCGGGGGGAGCTGTGTGGTACCAATCCGCATAGAACAATGGATACTTCTAGAACCGGCATCTCTGGATCAACACAAATCTCTGCGAAACTTTCTTGTGAAGGGGATGACACTCCTTCTCCCGACTTACTCCAGCGACAGTTACAGCTGGAAGGAGCAGCAGACAAGCCTGTGACCCCCCCACCCAGTGAACTGTCCCCAGGAAACAGCTAAGGGTCCCCGTACCAGAGGCTTTAATACACCCGTAACGCGCCCCCTTACCGTCTCCTCTCCTTCCCCAGAAAGCTGCCCTTT
This sequence comes from Physeter macrocephalus, assembly GCF_002837175.3. NCBI lineage: Eukaryota > Metazoa > Chordata > Mammalia > Artiodactyla > Physeteridae > Physeter > Physeter macrocephalus. Next base: position 88,673,739 of record NC_041227.1, read on the forward strand.
GCTCTGTTTTTTCTGAGGGGTTTCAGCTGGGACAAAGGCAGTCTCTCAGGGCCCGTAACGTGGGATGAAAATATAGCCTCGTGTTAGGAGCACGGCTGTAGGTTCAGATCCCAACCGTCCAAGCTGCAGGGCTCTGGGCAGATCATTTAACCTCTCTGAGCCTCATCTTCTCACCTGTGAAGTGGAACTAGCAAAAGGGCAAAAACAGAGGCTCTTCTGAAGGATGAGCAGAACGTCTGTAGTGGTGGCTCTGAGTTCAAGGCTCTGAGAAACCCTGCGGTAAAGAAATCCAGCTTTCCCAACATTTATTGGACAACAGGTTGGCAAAGCCCAAGCCCACATGGGATTCCGGTGTTCCATGGAAAGCGATTCGAGAAACGCTGCTCTAGAGAACTTAGCTTTTATCTTTAGAACGCTGTGGACCTTCTGAACTATCACAGATGAGCTCCAGCTGGCCATGGCCTCCTGCAGAATCGTTCTGAGTTGAGTTGTAGGGGCGGTTATGACTGCATTTCAGCGAGGGATGCTGGCACTCTCCAGTGCCCTTCTGGGGTGATGCTCTGCGGGGATGTAGTGGGTGACATTGTATGACACTCCTCTCTTTAATGCTAAAAGGACGCTTTCTCCAGTAAGAACTGGTCATGGGCATAGAGGCATGGCATGTTTTAAAGCGGGATGCACCCTAAGGTTTAGAGACCCACTTATTCCACTCTTCGTTGTATAGATGGGAAAACAGCCTTGGCTAGAAAGTCAAGTGACTTGCCCAAGGACATACGAAGTGAGGGGCAGAGCCCAGAGATCAGAACCAGCCGTTAGGCTCCAAGGGAGATGACGTCTCCTTCGTTAGAACTGGGCATGTGAAGGACCACTCGGTGGGGCCTGGGAGGTCCCTCAGCTCTTGGCTCCTTCTCCCAAAGTGAATTTATAGAAGGAGCCGAGAGGAGGGATTATGGCTGAAGGTCAGGGGTTAACAGGCCTGAGTCCAGATGGCAAGCAGATGGGCCCAGGCACAAACGAAGGCCTGCTTCCTACCCTTTCTGGTGGTTCCAGGGATGAGAAGTTAGGGAAGGAACTTGCAACAGATGGAAGGGAGACCAGAGGAATTTGGAATGGGCCCAAGGGGCCCGGCTCTCATAAATGAGGGGCAAATACTTTCTGCTCGGAGAGAACATTATTTACAAGGGAAGAGCAGAGACAGTGTCCTACCCGGATAGACCGGTGGGCTCTGGCTTCCCGTTCTTGGCCGTGACCGATCATACCAACTCACGTTTCTAAGACAACTGGAGAACCAAATAGGGACAACATTCATGGTGATAAGAGACGGCTGTGGCGGGCGGGCTGGGCTGAGCCAGACAAGTTGAGCTCAAAGACCAGAAGTTTTGAGGCCAGTTCTAAATTTAGCGTCCAATTTTTGAGGAAGCCAAAATGAGTTCTCCCTGCATGAAGTATGTCAGAAGAAAAGATACAAATCCCAGGGAGCAACGAGCACAGAGGGGGCGGGGAGGCCCCTTTCAGCCAGAGATGCTAAGAATGAGATCAACCAGGCTCTCTTTAAAAAAAAAAACAAAAACCTCAGTGTCTTTGAAAACTAAGAGCTTTGAAAGAACTGCATATCGTGTCCCCTCTTCCTTCTTCCCTGCTGCTTTCTTAAAGATGTACTACTCAGGGGCTTCCCTGGTGGCGCGGTGGTTAAGAATCCGCCTACCAATGCAGGGGACACGGGTTTGAGCCCCGGTCCGGGAAGATCCCACGTGCCGCGGAGCAACTAAGCCCCTGCGCCACAACTACTGAGCCTGCGCTCTAGAGCCCGCGAGCCACAACCACTGAAGCCCGCGCCTAGAACCCGTGCTCCACAACAAGAGAAGCCACCAAGATGAGAAGCCCGTGCGCTGCAACGAAGACCGAACTCAGCCAAAAGTAAATAAATTTATTAAAAAAAAAAAAAAAAAAAGATGTACTACTCAGAAGGACCCTCGAAGCAACTCAGGGTGTGTGTGGAGATGGCAATTCAAGCCTCTGTTTCCCCGTCCACACCAGCCCCCATTGGACCCAGTGGACCAGGCCTCGCTCCCGATGAGTGGGCTCCTGGCCTGGGAAGAGGGCGGGTTCCCCACCAGTGCGGGCTCTTTCTGTTGGTTCAACCCAAGTCATCTCCTCATCGGACGATTCAAGGCACTGACACCACGTGTCGCTGATGCCAACGTGCCCTACAGAGACGTCACCGGAGCCCCTACTTTTCTGGCCCCCACCACGAACACTCCCGTTGTGCTCTAATGGACGAGGGGTCCGAAGACCTAGACCCCATCCCAGGCCACACCCTCCTCTTATTCTTTTGCCCACAGACCTCTCACCTTCCACCTCTGCCGTTCGCTTTGCTAGGAGATCCTGGAGCGTTAACCCCTCGGAGCCACCTTCCTCATCTGTCAAATGTCAAGATGCCAAGTTGTGTCAGATGCACCCCTGTGGGGTTTCCTGCCTGCAGACCCAGCTCTCTGCCCCCACGGGTGCTCTCCGGGTCAGGTCTTCATCACCGGCAGGAGACTCCTCCCTTATCCGGCTGCCTGCATTCATCCCACACGTGGGTACGCAGGGCCGGCTTAGCCTCCCTACTGATCAAGTCACTCTCCTGCCCCAGACCTTTCCATAGCTGCCCACTGCCTACAGAGTCAAGTCCAAACAGTTCAGCCTGGTGTTCAAGGTCAGCCACGGTCTGGCCCCAGCCTACGTTGTTTGGCTTCATTCTTTTATTTACTTATTTATTTTTTAACATTTATCATCATAAACATTTTTTTAAAATAAATTTATTTATTTTGGCTGCGTTGGGTCTTCGTTGCTGCGCGCAGGCTTTCTCTAGTTATGGAGAGCGGGGGCTGCTCTTCGTTGTGGTGCGTGGGCCTCTCATCGCGGTGGCTTCTCTTGTTGAGGAGCACGGGCTCCAGGTGCGCAGGATTCAGTAGTTGCAGCACACGGGCTCAGTAGTTGTGGCTCACGGGTTCTAGAGCGCAGGCTCAGTAGCTGTGGCGCATGGGCTGAGTTGCTCCGCGGCAAGTGGGATCTTCCCGGACAAGGGCTCGAACCTGTGTCCCCTGCATTAGCAGGCGGATTCTTAACCACTGCGCCACCAGGGAAGTCCTTTATTCTTTTATTTAAAAAAAAAAAACTTTTTTATTGAAGCATAGTTGATTTACAATGTTGTGTTACTTTCAGGTGTACAGCAAAGTGATTCAGAATGTATATATTCTTTTTCAGATTCTTTTCCCTTATAGGTCATTAAAAAGTATTGCATATAACTCCCCATGCTATATAGTAGGTCCTTGTTGGTTATTTTATATACAGCAGTGTGTATATGTTAATCCCAACCTCGTCATTTATCCCTCCCCACTCCTTTCCCCTTTGGTAACCCTAAATTTCTTGTCTCTTTTTTTTTTTTGGCCGAGAGGCTTACAGGAATCTTAGTTCCCCAACCAGGGATTGAACTCGGGCTACGGAAGTGAAAGTGCTGAGTCCTAACCACGGGACTGCCAGGGAATTCCCTATATGGCTTCACTCTTGTCTACCTACTTCTTCCAGCAAACAGAGCAATGACTCTCCAGGTTTTCATGACTCTGGGCCCTCGCTCACAGCATCCTTTTATCTGAGATGTCCTCCATATTTCTGCATGTCTGACCTTTACCCTACTGACCCCCACAGCCTAACTGTTAGCTGTATGACCACGCGCAAGTGATTTAAACCCGTGTCTGCATGAGATTGTTTCCAAAGACAGCCACAGCGATCCCTTCCATCCTGCGCGCCCTTTGCATTGTGACTTCGCCACTCCCCCCATGTCAGTTTCCCTTCCACTTGAACCTGGGCTGGCTCTGTGACATTCGTGGACCAGCTGAATGCGGTGGCCATGGCGCAATGTCACTTGCAGCTTCTGTGTTTGCACTCTGGGAAGAAGAGTGAAGAAGTCCCGGCCACCCTGTTGGAGAGAGGGGTCACGTACAGGACAACTAGAGTGCCCCAGCTGACGGGCAGCCTGACACTCCAGGCAAGGGACAAGGCCACCTGGATCCTCCAGCCGCAGCCACAAGCCCGGCTCACACTGTGGAGCAGAGAGGAGCGAGCCGCCCCTGCTGAGCCCTACCTGAATTCCTGACCCGCCGGCTCGTGACGCAAGAAAACGATGGCTGTTTGAAACCACTACATTTGGGGTGCATTGCTATGCAGCCATAGATAAGTGAAACAGTCTCCTCACTGACAAAATGGGGATATTAATGTTTTCCTGCCTCACAGAAGGGCCAGGAGGATTAAACAAGTCCATCTATGTAAAGCACTTAGTGTCAGTACATTGTAAGCATTCAACAAACGACGGCTCCCCGAACCTGAAATTACACTGTTTTACGTTTTTCCTCCTCATCCCCAAACCCTTCCCCCAATAGTGCCTGGCATACAGTGGGTACCCAGTAAACACAGATGAATGTCAAATGCCCCCTCCTTCATAAGCCTGCCCTGATGTCCTCCACCTGAAGGACATTACTCTCCCTCCCCTGGGCCCCCCTGCACTTCCCAAACTATAAACTTCATTCAGCCCAGAGCTCTGGCTGGTGGTCTCCCTTGTAGACTGTTGACCACCTCAGAGGCAATGACCTTGCCCATAATACATGGGCAATAAATGTTTGTTGAATGAATGAATGAATGAAGCATGGGAACAATGCCACCTGCCTTATTAGCCTCACCAGGCTTATTGTGATTTACAAAGAGATGAGTAAAGAAGGACTCAGGCACCTCTGTGCTTCCTCCAGAGGAGTGCGTCTAGCTGCAGTTCTGCTGCTTCTGTCTTCTAGTCTCATGTGTGAACTCTAACCTTTACGGCAGGAGAGAATCCAACATAGGGCCCCTGGAGGAAGTCTCCCTATTTCCTGCCCTGAGAGCTGGCTGCCCTCGCAGGTGTGGAAGTACAGGGTGTGAAGTCACAGACCTGGGAAGGAATTGATAACCCCTCGAGTCCATTCCCATTGTTGACGGATGCCTGGGGTTCCACTTCTAGATGGAAGATAGCTGATTCCTAGGCCATAATTCAATTCGATATCAGTTTAATATCTCTAACATTTGCATGGTCCAAAGAGACAATAGAATATGAAAGAATGCAGGATTCCATCTGGTTTGAAGCTCTTTAGCTTTAGATTAAAAATGGCTTGACTAATCTTAAAAGCCAAAGGTGCAAAATCAAATCAGGCAGTAGAGTTTCCTGGTAGGGGTATAACATGTCATTTAAATCTAGGTGTCCTAGGCCATGTGGCAACTCCTTTGAATTACGAGGTCGCTGACACAGCAATGACAGGGCAGAGAAGATGTTCTGTCATCTCAGAAGAGTCGAGAAGGCAACCCCCAAAACGACGTGAAATTATTATAGTTTCCTTGGTGAGTGGGCATCTTTATAGATTTAAAATTAAGCGTAGAAAGTTTAAGGGAACCCAAATCATGATATTAATGTTTTTATGTAAAAGAATCTGTGCACATTTGATACTTACGCATTTATAGCTCAATAGGACTTGGCCTATTTAGAGTAAAACTCTTGAATTTCCAATGGAAAATCAGTAGGAATGGAATTGATTCAGATTTATAATTTTAAACTGGAAACTCCTTGAACTTAGAGTATGGGAACATTTAAGAGAACTCAAAGTTCACCATATTTATAAGTTTAATTTATTGGAAGAATAATTTAAATTTAAATACTTGGAAAGGTTCTGTTTGTTAAGTCAGACCACTAAAGTACATAAAAGGAAACTGAACACAATAAATGTTTAAATGCAATTTAAAATGTTTAAGGGAGTTTAACTTTGTAACTGGAATCCAACATTCCACATCTTTATAAAAGTGACTGTGAAAATATGTTGGCTGCAAACAACAGTAAGATTTGTAAGCCGAAGCTTAAGGAAGAACTAGGGTTTGTGAATTTCAATTCCAATAAATCAAACATTAATTTTAAAAGTCAGTGAAACCTCTGAATCATCTTTGTCTAGAAAATGAGATTTATGGTAATACGTGCCTTGTAGGATTGTTGGGAGGCTTAAATGAGACACTGGGTTTGAAGTGTTTGACATCATGACTGGTACATGGTAAGCTTTCAGTATGACAGGCCAGCAATTATTAGTATTATTCACTCTTTCTTAAAGCAGGGTATAGAAATGTCCTGAGATAAGAGGGATGTTCTGAGATGCCGGATGTAACCCAGAACACAGGGAATCCGCCACAGAGTCCCTCTCTGGCTAGCACGGCTCGCCCTCATTTTGCTGGCTCCGCCCCAGAGGTGGCAGACTTCCCCAGCAGGTGTTCAGTCCATTGTATATTCTTTAACGCAAGGACCTACGTTGATCTTTGGATCCCCTTCGCCAATGTCCCCTTCGCCAGTGTCCACGGGAGGCATTTCTCTCAGTTCACTCCTCCGTTCATTCATTCATCCTACAAACATCCATTGACGGATGTACCAGCCCCACTGATGCTTGTGTCAGGCATCATTCTAGGCAGTGGGGATGCTGCCGTGACCACAGACGACAACCCCTGCCCCCCTGGAGCTGACATTCTAATAGGGGAGACGGATGTTACACAAAGTCAACAAGTGAATTATGCAGTATGTTAGAAGGTGCTATGTTTATGGAGAAGAATCTGCAGGGCAACGGAATGGGCGGGCCAGGGGTGGGGACTGCAATTTCAGAATGGGTACCCATGGTAGACCCCACGGAGGAAGAGACATCCGAGCCCTTTGAGCCAAGACTTTAAGGAGGTGAGGGCAAATTCTGCGCCCAGGGAACAGCAAGTGCAAAAGGCCGCGATGTGGGAGGAACGTGGAGGAGGCTGGTGAGGCTGGAGAGGAGTGAGCAAGGGGGAGGGTAGGAGATGAGGTCAGAGAGATGACAGGGGTAGGCGGGGCTGATCACGGAGGGCCTCGCGGCCTTGGTAAGGATTTGGCTTTCACTCTGTATGAAGTGGGAGGCCATTGGGATATACTGGACAATTGGAGAAATGTATGAACTAGAAATCATTTAATCAATATTCAAATGTACGGATGTGATAATTCCTAATAAATCAAAATAAAATTCTTGGGTGTCACTGTTCTTCAAAGAAACTTGCTAAAATATTTCAAGCTGAAGGGTCATGATGTTTGCAACTTATTTTCAAACGATTAGGCAAAAAAGAAAAAACCCTAGCTATCCGCAAGTTATCTATTACCGAGTGATAAGTTACCTCAAATTTAGGGGCATAAAACAATAATATCACACACATTCTATTCATTTTTCACTTCTTTACTGTCTTATAAAGTATATTAATTCAGTCACTAATGTTAGTTGAGCTCCAATCACTTTCAGGCTGCTATGCTCAGAACTATAGAGATCCAAAGATCAGCACAGGTCCTTCCATTGAAGAATATATACTTCATTCACTTTATTCACCGGACAAGCACTTAATGAGCACTTCCTACGTAGCAGGCACTAACTAGGCAATGAAGACACATCTCTGAATAAGACAGAAACTACGCCAGCTCTCATGGAGCTTATAGTGAAGTTATTTAAACAATGAGCAAATAAGAAAATTAAGCAGTGATTATTTTTTTTTGGCCACGCCCTGCAGCTTGTCGGATCTTAGTTCCCTGACCGGGGATCAAACCTGTGCCCTTGGCAGTGAAAGCACGGAGTCCTAACCACTGGACCGCCAGGGAATTCCCAAGTAGTAATTAATTTAAAATTACATAAAAAATACAATGGGCTTACATATTTGAGAGTGACTGAGTGGCTACTTTAGATTAGGGTGTCAGCCAAGAAAGGGCTGAGAAAGTGAGGTGAAAAAACCCCAACCAAAAAATCCCAATAATATCATTATCTCACATGATTTCTGAGGGTCAAAAATCTGGGAGCAGCTTCACTGGGTGATTCTGGCTCTGGGTCCATCATGAAGTGCAGTCAAGCTATTGACCAGGGCTGCAGGCATCTGATGGCTTATCTGAGGTAGGAGGATCCACTTCCAAGATCCACCCTCATGGCTCTTGGTGGGAGGCCTCAGTTCTTCACCAGGTGGAGGGCTCCATAGGGCTGCGTGAGTGTCCTCGTGGCATGGCGGTTGGCTTCCCCCAGACTGAATGCACCCAGAGAGAGAGAGAAAGGAGGAAGCCACAATGCTTTTTCTGACCTGGTCTTAGAGGTCATGCACCTTCACTTCTGCCATATTCTATTCTTCAGAAGAGAGTTGCTCAGTCCAGCCCACACTCAAAGGGAGGGGAAGTCGCTCCACCTCTTAGAAGAGCAGAGTATCAAAGAATACTCTTCGTAAATGTTATACCCGATCTGTTGTAATAATTAGTCTTATCAATATATTTAACTCTGCTGGGAGCTCCCATAGACAAGAGGTAGTACACAGACCTTCCTCTAACTGGTCCTCAACTCTCTGTAATTAGGGGGCTGACAGGAGCCTGAGAAAGCATTCTATGGGAGGAGAGGAGACGGGGCAAAAATTCAGCGTGAGAACAGCCCTTAACCTCTCCGTTCATCACACCTGCTGTGCCTCAGGAAGGAAAAGGCTACGAGGAGTCACCTCCAAGTTTTCTGTGATTCCTCCTCAAGGACGGCTTGGGTAGTGTGGTTAGGTGGGCATCCATGGTCTCAGCAACCCTTCGCTGATGCCTCACGTGTCACACTGGGTTTTGCAGGCATTCAATAAATATGTGATGATGATGATGATGATGATGTCGAAGATTCTCACCCACTTGCTCTTTGTTTATACAGCTGAATCTTGCTACCTGTCTGTGTATCCACTTCTGAGGCTTGTTGGTTAGTTAAGTGATGAGACACTTGGCATCGTGTTCCCAACCACCCGGCTTCTCATGAGCAGACTGAAGCAGAATGATGGCTTGTGGATCCATTCAACCACTAGGATTGATAATGACTAGGGTTCCTGGCCTTCCCCAAGCAATAGAAATTGACTAGAGGTCAGACAAGAAATTCAGGCAAAGCTTTATTGGGGCCCCTGCTGCAGCCACGGGAAGCGAGAACAAACAACAGGTTCCCTTGCTTGCTCTGCTCCCTGAGTGGAGGGGGGCGAGATTGTTCCTTATATGGGGTGAGGCTAGGGGTGTGTCCAGGGGTCGGGCCAGAGGGGTGGCTTAGGTGTTTTGCCCACCCCTTAGGTGGTGGTGTGTGCAGGGGACATGCGAAGTACCTTGATTTTGCTCCTGACCCCCTGCTTTTGCTCCAGGCTCTTCAAAAGTGGCAGTTGGGTTTTTTGGTCTCTTTGTATCTTTTGTCCATAATTTTGCCCCAACTGTGCATGCGTGCAGTTATTTTTAGTCCCATACCCGTTTCTTTATGTTTGGTTGCTGGAGGAGAGGTGTGTCCAGGTGCAAGCACGGCAGCACTGCAGCAAAGGCGTCCCAGGTCCCAGGACTGTCTCAGAATCACAACGATAGGAAATCCTTAATACTTCCCACGCCTCAGGTTCTGTACTAAATGATGTATATGTATTAATTGATTTAATCCTCAAAGCAACCCTAGGAGCTGCTAGGGTCTCCATTTTACAAGTGAAGAAACAGAGGCACAGA
>NC_041227.1:88683809-88708200 GCF_002837175.3 Physeter macrocephalus
GTGCCTTCAAGCCCCGCCAGGACTGGAGCATCTGGAAGCAATCCTAACCGCTCTGGATTTTCCATAATTCCCAGAGTCAGTTCTCAGAAATCATTCCATGTGAATTATAAAAACCCCAAAGGCAACAGTGCTCCTAGTATTAATTCTAAGTAATGATTACCCTACTGATGAGGAAGGTTTTTATCTTCTAGACTAGTGGCTCTTAAAACTTTTTGAGAGCCCCCAAAGAGCTCTTGTTTATATTTCATGATATTTACTGTGTTTAGAACGTAAAACACAAATTTTAAATATTTATCAACTCATTTAAAAATAAACCTGTAACAAGTGGACATGAATTATTTCTATGACAAAAACCCTTATATTTTCCAAAGCAAAAAAAATTAGAAGAGTAAAAATGTTTTACACTTAAAAAAAAAAAACTCTTTAATAATAACCTTTCCAGATAATTGTGGATATTCTCCTTTGATACTGTACCCAAACTTGGCCACCGGTATTTCCTTAAACATGAGTTGCAACGTGGAATCTGAAACTACCTTAATGAACTTTTCATACCTCGCAAACTCATGAGAGAATGAATGTGAAATAGCAAATGACGTGTTGTTTGAATAATGACCCGTGGCTTCATGAAGCCATGAAGCATGTATTATTATTTACATTTGACAGGTGAGGGAATTGAATCTAGGAGGTACCACTTACTAGGCTCTCTGTGGGAGAACTACTTGTGGTTTGGAATTGCCCATTATGGGTGAGATTTAATTTTAGGGATGGATTAATTGTGCAAATGATAAAGGTCTCCTGTTCAAATTACTGTGTGGTTTGTCTCCTGATTGGATCCTGTGGATATATGCAGTTTTTGTTTTTTTTTTTTAACACTGTATTTTATTTTTATCTATTCTAGACCTATTCTGGACTCTTCTGTGTAGTCATAAATCCTTACAAGAATCTTCCCATTTACTCTGAGAATATTATTGAAATGTACAGAGGGAAGAAACGTCACGAGATGCCTCCACACATCTATGCCATATCTGAATCTGCTTACAGATGCATGCTTCAAGGTAACTGGAAATGTTAGAATACTACTCAGAATTTCTTAAATGGAATGCGGTTTTTTTTAGAATGTCTCAATCTTTTCTACAGAGGGCTTTACTTTTTTTTTTTAAGATTAAAAAGAAAAGTGATAGGTGTTTATTGTAGAAAAATTATGAATTCTTAAGATTAGACTAGGCAATATGGCCATTTTCTTTTTTTTTTTTTTTTTTTTTTTTTTTTTTTTTTTTTTTGTGGTTCCTCCCAGACCGGGGCGCGAACCCGGTTCCCCTGCATCGGCAGGCGGACGCGCAACCATTGCGCCACCAGGGAAGCCCAATATGGCCATTTTCTATAGGCATCCGGTAAGTATGCTTGGTGCTTCATAAATACTTCATGTTAATTTTTCTCTTAAGAAGCATCTAGTTTTTATATATATTTGATCTCTCCACCACAAGCCAGTGTAATCAAAGCTCTACGGCATTAGTTTTTAAAACCAGCAGGAAGAATAATAGAAAAGGTGGATGCATCTTTGGGGAAAGAAAGGTTATAAAATATTTTTTATTTAAATGCATGAAAAAGGACACAGCAGAAGTTAAACAACATGTGTGGAGCTGGTGGATTTTGATTGTTTTCTTTTTGGGTTTTGAATGAAATATAAGTTTGAAGAGTCCTTAATTGGAATTATGGCTTCAGACACAATGATTTATGGAGGAATTTTTTTTGAAAACTAGAACGGAGCAGTTTTGAATGCATTTAACATTATTGTGTAACAAGACTGCATTTATTTTTATTCCTTTTAAATTTTAATTTTCTTGGGGTCTAGTTTGATTTACAATGTTGTGTTAATTTCTGGTGTACAACAAAGTGATTCAGTTATACATATACATGTTCTTTTTCTTTTTTCTTTCTCTTTTAATTTTTATTTTGGTCACTCCACGTGGTTTGTGGAATCTCAGTTCCCTGACCAGGGATTGAACCTGGGCCCCAGCAGTGACCCCAGTGGCCCCTAACTACTAGACCGCCAGGGAACTCCCTTATGTATTCTTTTTCCTATTCTTTTCCATTATGGTTTATCATAGGATACTGAATATAGTTCTCTGTGTTATACAGTAGGACCTGTCAACAAGACTGCATTTAAACGTGGGACTTCCTAGCACTATGTGAAATCTTCTATAGTAACTCTCCCTCTCTCTCCTTTTATTTTTGAAAAAACGAATTCTGTAAAGTAAAATAAAATCTACGAGGTCTTCAGGAAGCAGCGTATGCAGCATCCACCTGTCAACAAATCTCAGGTCCTGGAAAGGCTGCCTGGGTGCTGGGTCTAAAGGATAGTGTGAGGGAGTTAATACCCATTTCCTACTCAGGTATCATTTGGAGGCTTCTTACATACCAGGTCCTCGGAGGCAAACAGGAAGTGCTTTAGGACTAGAATAGTGGCATAGATAGGTAAGAAGAGGTTCAGAGTCCAAAATGAGCTTAGGCTTTAAAAAGATTCAATTTAATAACCCTTTCTTAGGTTCAGAGCCAAGAATGTTAAGAAATGGCCGTGACTGTGATAAATTGCAGTCAGGTGATAGAGAAGGAAAATCATCAGCTTTTTGTTTTGTGTCTCATTCTGTGTCTCCATTAAGAAGAATGATCTTTACACGCAGAAAAGTATGTGTATGAATGAGCAAACTGCCTTATATGGGAGAAGAAATTGACCAAAGTACACTCCTCCTCTCGTTGAATCCGTATTTTCTCTTCTAAACAAATACATTCTCACAACTGAGATTACCGAACCCCTGTTCTTTGAAGTATTGTGTAGAACAGGAGTTTCCAGAAGGCTGGGATGGTCTCACATTATATAATTCTAATTTTTAAAAAAGAGGAAGAAGCTCCCCTTTATATTAAGCTCAAGAGCTCCCACTCTTGAGCTTACTATACCTGCCAGGAAAGATTCTAGAATCTACTGTTAATAGTCTAGAAACAGCATGAAAATATTCCTCACATTATTTTACACTGAGTAGGAAGGGAAATATAGTAGACAGTGTTAGCAGAGAATTAGGACTTCTCCATGGTGTTCCATGGTCCCTGTGATCTCCTCGTGGTTGGATGCTGCAAAGTTGTGCCTGAGATGCTGATTAATTATAGAGGTTGGCCAGGCGTCAGGGTGTGCACCAAGGGGTTTGTGCCCTTTGCAACATTCTAATCAATATACTTGAAGACGTAGGATGCATGCCTGTAAAATTTGTAGATGACATGAAACTGGGAGGAAAAAGAAATGCATTTGATGAAAAGAAACAGAGTTTTTTAAAGCTCTTGACAGGTTGAATGGTGAATTGACTCTAGTTAAGAGGGATAGATGTTAATGCCCCACTACTGGGTTTCCAAACCAACTATATGAATACAGAGTGAGGAAGATGTGGCTTACCAGTATATGGTATTATTAGTATCATCACTAATGCTAGAATGAACCTGTATTGAATATTATTATGTGCCAGGCACTGGGCTAAATGCCTTATGTGGTTTTTTTTTGTTTTGTTTTGTTTTGTTTTTTTGCGGTACGCGGGCCTCTCCCGTTGCGGAGCACAGGCTCCGGACGCGCAGGCTCAGCGGCCACGGCTCACGGGCCCAGCCGCTGCGCGGCACGTGGGATCCTCCCGGACCGGGGCACGAACCCGCGTCCCCCGCATCGGCAGGCGGACTCTCAACCGCTGCGCCACCAGGGAAGCCCTATGTGTATTATTGAATCCACAACAATCCTGTAAAGTTAATAGAATTACTGTCCCTATCTTGCTGAGGCACAAAAAGTTAAATAACTTGACCAAGAAAATGTAAATAGTAAGAGGTATGAACGAGGGTTCAAAACCAAGACAACGTGACACATTCTTATCCACAATCATAAACTGCCACGTGAAAGTTAAAAGAATTAGTTGATAGATGTGATTACATAATAATTTAAAACAGACAGTAAAAACCAAAAAAAAACCCACTCTAACCTCCACTGTATTTTGTTCTGTAAGTAGGGGGCTACCTGCTGATACAGGATACAACACAGTGGGGCGGGACGTGTGCTAGAGCAGTCGGGCAGCAGCCAACAACATGCAACTGCTCAAGAAGCTCAGACCAGCCACCCGTGCTCATGCATCTAGGTTTTCAATTACAAACAGGAGCAAATAGCTCAACGTCAGTGGGCCTACGAAGAGGACCTGTAGCTTGACAGGGGACCATGTGGAGGATTCAGAGCAGATGGTCCTACTGAACAGAGTTTGTTTTTTTTAACACAAAAAGCAGACGAGAGCTTAACTTTTTTTTCTTAACTTTAGATTCTAGGGGATATTGCATCCACAACACGCAGAGGGACTTCCCTGGTGGTCCAGTGGTTAAGACTCCGTGCTCCCAGCGCAGGGGGCGTAGGTTCGATCCCTGGTTAGGGAATGAAGCTCACAACATGCCGCATGGCGCGGCCCCCCAAAAAAACAACCAGTGGGACTTAAAAAAAAAAATGCAGAGTGTGCCTGGCACGTAGTAGTTGTTCAAGAAATATTCATTGACTGCATGCATGAAAGTAGAGTTCTTGGACACAAACTTGCTTGCAAAAATCACCAACTCTGAAAGCATGGGATAGCAGAATTGACATAATTGGACTAAAGCAATGACTTAGAAGACCGACTCAAGGAGTTCTTCCAGAATACACAACAAAAAGAAACTGATGGAAATTATGGCAGAAAGAGTAGGAAACACGGTATATGCTCTACGTATCTGTAGACATGGTACAGACTCTCAGGGGCCACGAGAGAAGTGAGAGTTTTGAAAAAGTTCACCAGAGCTGAAGAAGGACTTGAGTCTTGAAACTGAGAGGGTTCACTAAGTGCCAGGCAGGAATCTTGAAAGGAGACACTTGCCTGGTCTAACACAGCATGGTGTGGATAGGGCAACATCAGGTGATCTCGGTGGAGAGGGCGTCAGTGGGCTCATACTTCTCATTTGCAGTCCTGCGTGTTAGAAACCGAACGCAGCACACTGAGACCTGTGCCCGGTAGGTAATCATGCGAGGGGACCTCAGGCTATTAACATTCCAGGCTCCCCCGGCACCCTGCGTGCTCCTCCTCTGCCCCTCCCCGTGGCCGTCCACCCCAGCCAGCTTCCACTCAGTAGCAGCCAACACTGCCAGCCACCTTCTGTTGACCTAGACAGATGTAAAGGCACATTTTGCTGTTAACAGTAGTTGCAGGGGCCCCCATGCATATCTAAGACCTGAGATTCTACCTTCTTCCTGGAGTCTTAGAATGAAATCCACGTCTCCTTGTTCTTTTCTTTCCCGGTCACATCTTCGTCTCCGTAATGCTCCCTTTTCATTTCTGCCTTAGGTAACTCCCACTCTGTGATGTGCAAACTTCCCTATGTGTTCAATGTCTTCGTCAAGTGTTTTCTTTTTCTCTGGGCTTTAGGCTTTCCCCCGAGTATGGGCCCTCCCACTCCGATCCTGTGCGCTGGGAGATGGGGTCAGTGTCCTTGCTCGCAGTGCATCTGCTGGACTATTAACAGTCTTTACCCCTTGAAAACACTGCCCCTCATGGCTTGTAGCAGCTTTCTTCTGGGCTCCCCTCCTCCCTCCTCCTCCCCTGCCTCCTTAGCGGGTCTGGCCCCCAACACGTCGTCGTTGCCTCCCTGCCTCAAGCCCTGCCATAACCCTGTGTTACTTCCTAGTTTTTCGTGAACAGCCAGCCCCCGGTCTCTTAATCTTCTCTTAATCTTCTTCTCTTCTGACTTACGCTGCTGACACCCTAGACTGTGCCACCTTCTGAAGGGATCTTATTTTTCAAATATTTCAGAAATTCTGTTGCAGAATCCTTCCGTCCTGGCAGTTCAGTCAGCAAGCCTCCCGACCGTGTTCTTTGACTCCATTTAGATCTTGGGTCCGAACGCTGTTCTCCTTTTCCCCTGTGGATTATCAGTACTGCCTTGACTTTCTTCCTTGTGTGGTTTAGATTTCATAGTCTGTCATTTCGGCGTCTTCTCTCAGTGTCCTACGCCCCCTGTCCCTTTGTTCTTTTGTTATACTTATTTGGCAAAATTCTCACCCTAGGTCAGTCGAGATATTTGTCTTTTTGTAAGGCTCTTACTTGGGTTGCGGATGCCTCCGGAGTCTTCTGTTCATACAGCTGCACAGGTCACTACTCCTGTTAATTTCGTGACCACGAGCCCAGATTCCACGCAGAACACTGCTTGCGAATCCTTCCCTGATTGTCTATTAAGATTATAACCTCACTCTCCCTAATGATTGTCTCAAGCCCCCGCCCACTTCAGCTCCCTAGGTCCCTGTGTCCCCTTCTCCTCCCCAGCTGGTGGCGTCTTTCCCTGATCCATGGAGAAATTAGAAGCCACCAGAGAGGAGCCGCCGCAGCTTCCTGAGCCAGATTGACAAACCGTCCTGTCCGGCGCCCGCTCCTGTGAAGGCAGTCTTCCCCGCTCCTTCACCTCCGACACCCATCCCATCTCTCCTAGGAATCTGTCTCAGGAAGCTCACAGCGTTGACTGTCTTCTGCTTCCCTCTTTAGAGGCTCCTAATGTTAGCATTAAATGTGCTGAAGTTTTCCCCACTACTTTAAGAAAGAAAATTCTCCCTTCCATCCTCTCCTTCCCTTCACAGCCAGGTTTCTTGAAAGCACCTGCCGGTTGGTGGGTAGATATGGTTGGTGGTAGGAACTTGTGAAAACGCTCCTGTTTTCTCAGGGAAAGGTGAAGCGGGGTCCCAGCTGAGGGTGAGGAGGAGGGGGCAGAGATGGGAGATTTAAGAGAGGAACAGTGTGACATAATTCTCTAGAAGACTCAGATAATGCTTACATTTATACCGTTGATATTGTGTCACATATTTAAAACAACAGCTATTGGAAATACAGGGGAAATGTGACCCACAATTATAGAGGGAGCTTTAATGTGTTTCTCTCAGAATTTGAGATAAGTAGGGAAAAGAAAGCATATAAAGAATGCGATCAACACAATTTAGCAAGATTGAATTGGAAAATGTATATACAGTACTACTGCCCATCAAGCAGAAAGAACATTTACAACCTTGGCTTGTAATTTTGATGCTAAGTCACCACTAAAAATCTCAGATCAGTCCACATTCTCTGACCACAGTGCAGTAAGACGAGGTATTAACAGATTTCCACCTGGGTCTGTTTTGTGGGGGTGTCGTTTAATGTGTTCTTCTTACTGTTTTTGCTGTTAGCCATTCATCTATATGGCTCTTTTGGTAAAAGGAGAAATCAAAACTGCTATTACAGATTCTTTAGCAGTTAACCACAACAAAATATCACATGTAAACAATTGACGGCTTAAGGCAAAAACTGCTTTAAGAAAGAATTCATAGCTATAAATATTTTTATTAGTAAACAAAAATTTATATACAAGCCTTTTTACTCACAAGGTAGATAAAAGACAACTTTATGATAATTTATTAAGCTATATTGTCTCATGAGCTTTTCTGTGTGTCATTTCACACACACAAAAGAAGTTCTTTAAAAGTACAGCCTGGGCTTCCCTGGTGGCGCAGTGGTTGAGAATCCGCCTGCCGATGCAGGGGACGCGGGCTCGTGCCCCGGTCCGGGAGGATCCCACGTGCCGCGGAGCGGCTGGGCCCGTGAGCCACGGCCGCCGCGCCTGCGCGTCCGGAGCCTGTGCTCCTCAACGGGAGAGGCCACAGCAGCGAGAGGCCCGCGTACCGCAAAAAAAAAAAAAAAAAAAAAAAGTACAGCCTGGATGTTAACTTAAGACTTCCTGTGGTGATCATTTTACAGTATATACAAATATTGAATCATTGTGTTGTACACCTGGAACCAGTATAACGTTACGTCAGTTATACCTCAATTTTTTAAAAAGTACAACATGGAATGAACCTAAACAAGAGGAAAAACGTAAAATTGTTAAGTAAAACTTGAACCGGTTCCACAAAAAGACCGTAAAATAGACAAACATTTGGCAAGTGTGACTAAGAGAGAACCACCAGAAAGAATAAAGGTTTTATAACACTATAAACAGAGACAAAATTGACTCAGAATAAGGTGGAAAACTTAGAACAGTGCAAGTGGGAGAAATGGTAAAGATTGTCAGAGGTTTTACCTTTATGTCTAAAAGACACAAGGCCCAGATAATTTTAGTGGTGGAGTCTATCACATCTCAAGGACTAGATAATTCCTGTGTTATCTAAATGGTTTTAGACCGTTAAACAATGTAGAATAGTCTGGATAACATCAAGATCAGAAATTGTCAAAGAACTTTGAATGCTTAAATTACTTTTTACTTTTTGTTAAAAAGTAATACGTGAAGATAGTTGAAACAAGCAAACACACCGTACAGCAAGGCTTACATTATTGAAAAAGAAACGAGATACCTGTCCTACCCCTGCCCATTCTGGATTTCCTCTTTAGAGGAAATCATATTTTAATCTGTTTCTTCTTGTATATGTATATATTTCTAAGTAACAGGCTTGTGATATTCTTTCTTTTCTTTTTTTTTTTTTTAACTTCCAGTGTTTTCTATAGACTTCCTATTATGAAAGAAGAGTTTTTAACTGCCTGCCCCCATCTTCCTGACAGGAGTCAAATCAACATTTTTTTGGCCATTTTCGTATTCAACATTTAAACTATTTCTCCTATGATCACATTTCCTTTCTTAACACAATTTGCTGTTTTCCCTGGGGTTAGTAATTTTCCTATTTTGGGGGAACAGAGTAGTTCTGCAATTACTACATTGATTTGACAGAACTACAAGTCTTCTTTCAATAGGTAGACATGTGTCACGTAATTGATCAGTGTCTTTCCTCCCTTGGAGACATACCTCCGGGGACCCTTTATCCTCCAGTCTGTACTTAGTGGTCTTCAGACTTGCCTTCACCTGCACTCTGGAAATTCCTTGCTTCTTTCTGTGGACTGCTGGATCAAAGGGTATGTGTGTTTTAAGGGTATGTGTGTTTTTTGTGCGTGTGGGTTTTATTTTTGGCCTCGCCTTGGGGCATGCGGGAGCTTAGTTCCCCTACCAGGGATCAAACCCGTGCCCCCTGCAGTGGAAGCACAGAGTCCTAACCACTGGACCAGCGGGAAATTCCTCCTTGCTTCTTTCCGTGGTTGTATTTCGTAATTTATGGATCCCATATGCTGTTATTTTGGATGGAGAATAACCTCCAGTAGCTTCCTGAGAAACACTGGAAATAACCAACTGTTTTACGAATAAGTAATTACTTAAAAGGATGGCTCATTTATACAGTGGAATCGCGAGCAGCAGTCTTGAAATGATGTCTGACACACGAAGGGATGTCCTAGTATAGTAAGCACATATACTACCCCTCTCTCGTTTTAAGAATAAGTCTTTTAAGACTAGGACTGATATACATCAAAATGTGATGAACCTTTAAAACGTAGGTTAAAGGATTCTTTTTGAAAAATGTTGAAACTGGATACAAGTTTCTTACCTTAGGAGAAAGAAAAGCAAGGGAAACAAACCATCGTTTTAAAGAAACATCAAGGAAGGCTTCAAAAGGTCAGAAAACAGGTAACACCAAATACAGCGGTAAATATAAATACTTTTAACCCCCTATAAATAACAGAACCTAATATAATCATATGCCCCTTACAAGAGAGACATCTCAAAGTAGACAAATACTAGCAGTGCAATGATGGGCATTTCCTCGGCCAAATGGGTACAAAAAGGGAGCATCAGCTAAAGTCATCTCAAGTCTAAAGTAGACGTCACAGCAGAAACAGGGACAAAGGGCATTATTTTATGCCAGGAAAAGGAATGTTTTATAATGAATTACAGTTGCCTTGAATTTATGTACTGAATCTTAGAATGTGGGAATACAGGCAGTGGGAGACAGTAACACTCCTTACCCTGAGAAGCTGTCAAATGTAGGAAAACCCTTCTAGTGATTGTGTTAGAGAACTGTTATCTCATTGAAGATACAGGAAAATAAATAAAGACAATATCATATTGATAAGTGCTATAAAGAAAACTAAGAGGGTACAGGCATCAGAGTGAAAGGGTTAGTGAGGGGATGAAACAGTGATTTCACTGGGTGATAAGTTTAAAGATGTACTTATTCTTTAGCCAAAAATATATATGGTGGCAGTAAACAAAAATAGGCAGAACCTGAATAAGAAATCGCAGAACTTTTTAAAAGTCTTAAATGTAGAGGCACAGCATGTTGCTGGATGGGAAAACTAAATATATACAATTTTAGTAAGGTGTCATTTGCATACAGTAATATTCAGCCTTTTTAGTGCATAGTTTTTTGACTTTGGACAAATGCATATAGTTGTGTAACTACAATCAAGATAGAGAACAGTTCTATCTTCCTCCCAAATTTCTACACTCTCCTTACAGTAATTCCCTCCCCTCTAGTCCATGGCAACCACTGACTTTTTTTCCCTTTGTCACTGTAGTTTTGCCTTTTCCAGAGCACCATGTAATCATACACAGGTTAGCCTTTTGAGGGTGGCTTCTTTCACTAACATAGTACATTTGAGCGTCATCCACCAATACTTCACTCCTTTTTAGTTCTGAGTAGTATTCCATTGGATGCATGTTCCACAGTTTATTTATTCACTTACCATTCGAAGGGCATTTAGATAGTTTCCAGTTCTTGGCAGTTAAGACACTAGAAACATTTGTATACAGGTTTTTTGAGTTTTAATTTCATTTGGCTCAATACCTAGGAGTAGGATTGCTCTGTCACATAGTAGGTGTATGTTGAACTTTATAAGAAATTACCAAACTTTTTCCAAATGGCTGTGCCATTTTTCAACCTTACTAGCAATGGATGAGAGTTCCAGTTCTGCATCCTGTCAGCACTTGGTATTGTCAGTTTTTTATTAAACTGTGGTCTCTCTGATAAAGTGTGTAGTGATATTTCATTGTGGTCTTAAATTGCATTTCCCTAGTGACTAATGATATTAAGCATCTTTTGATGTGCTTATGCCACCTGTATGTCTTCTTCGGTGAAGTGTCCAAATCTTTTGACCATTAAAAAAAATCGGGTGGTTTGTTTTCTTATTACTCATTTTTGAGAATTCTTTGTCCTTTTTAGTTACAAGTCCTTTATTGGGTAAGTGATTTGCAATTTTTTCCCACTCAATCTGTGATCCATCTTGAGTTAATTTTCATGTATGGTGCAAGGTATGGATTGAAGATCATCGTTTTGCATGTGGATATCCAGTTGATCTTGGCACCATTTGTTGAGAAGACAATTTTTTTCTCCAGTGAATTGCCTTTGTGAGGATTCTCAATTCCTTTGATCTGTATGTCTGTCCTTTTGCAGGTATAATACTGTCTTGGTTACAATAGCCATATAGTAAATCTTGAAATCAAATAGTGTATTTTCCACCATCATTCTTTAAAAATTATTTTCTCTAGTCTAGTTGCTTTGTCTTTCAATATAAATTATAGAAATCAGCTTGTCATTTTCTAAAAAAGGTCCCACTCTTCACATTTTGATTGGATTGCATTGACTCTATAGAACAATTAGAGCAGAATTGACAATAGTTTTGAGTCTTCCAATCCATGAACATGGTTTATCTCTCTATTTATGTAGATCTTTAATTTATTTCATCAGTATTTTATAGTCTTTAGTATATAGATCTTGCACATACTTTGTTAGATTTATATCTAAGTATAACATATCCCCTAGTATAACTAAGCATTTCCTGTTTTTAGTAGTGTTAAATGGAACTTTAAAATTTTTAATTTCCAATTGTTCACTATTAATATATAGAAATGTTATTTTTAAAATATATATTGACATATTTTGCAACCTTGCAAGAGTCACTTAATCTGAAAGGTTTTTTGGTGGATTCTTTGGGATTATCTCTATAGACAATTATGTCCTCTACAAATAGAGACATTGTTATTTCCTCCTTTTCAAATCTCTGCTTTTAATTATTTTTCTTCTTTGTGATGTTGAATAGGTGTGAGAACAGACATCCTTGTCTTATTCCTGGTCTCAGGGGGACAGCATTCAGTTTTCACCATTAAGGATGATGTTAACTGTCTGTAGGTGTTTTGTAGATGCCCTTTATCAAGTTGTTGAAGTTCCCTTGTATTCCTAGTTTGCTGAGTTTTTTGTTTTTGTTTTTACTCATGAATGGATGTTGTTTTATTGTATGTCTTTTCTACGTCTGTTTAGGTTATTGTTTCTTCTTGAGTGAACTTTAGTAGTTTATGTCTTTTAAAGAAATTATCCCATTCATCCTAGTTGTCAAATTTTTTGGCAGAAAGTGGTTCCTAATATTTCCTTATTGTCCTTTCAGTATTTCTGGGATCTATAGTGGTTTTCCCTTTCTTATTCCGGATATTGGTAATTTGTGTCTTATACCTGATCATTTTGTCTAGAGATTTATCAATTTCATCGATCTCAAAGGACCAGCATTTGGTCACTTGTTTTTTGTTTTCCTGTTTCCCATTTCATTGATTTCTGTTCCTTATCATTTTTTCTTCTACTTATTTTGCATTTAATTTGTGCTTTTCTAGTTTTTTAAGGTAGGACCTGAGGTGACTGATTTGAAACCTTTTTCACTGTTGAAAATATGATTTAATTCAACATGGATTTATTGAGTACCTCCGTATGTGTTTTTTGAAAGGTGCTTTGGAAAATAACTGAGCTATCAAATGAGTCTCTACTCTTTAGAAGGCTAGTTGCATTTTTGAACATGAAGTTATTTCCCATAAATGTCACTATAAGGCTGTGTCTGGTTATATTTATAGGTTTTTAGAGTATAAAGTTCATTGTAAACTATGAAGTGGAGTTCTATAGACGTTGCTCAGACCAGGAGAATTTGGGGTGTGAGGGTTCATGTTTAGAGTGAATAATATGCAAAAACTTGGTAAAATCCTAGTTTTATAGGTGAAGAACCCGAGACCAGCAAGGAATCAATGCCTCATTTATAGATCTGTGGGCAGTTTGTGGTGGGGCTGGAACTAGGACAGAAGATTCCAGTTCCCGGTGCCTTGCCAGTGCCCGGCCTGGCTCCTTGTACTGGGTTCTCTCAGTGGACGGATGGCTGACTGTTAATTCTGGGAATAAAGAAGCAAGACAGTCTGTGATCTCAGGCAGCACATGCTGGTGGGGCAGGCAGTTGGCAGTATCGTTTGTCTAACTCCAGAATGCTGTGGTCAAAAGAAGGAAACAGGGAGGAGCCTGAGGAAGAGGATCTGGGGAGGCTTCTCAGAGGAGATACAGCTGAGCTGAGCACGAAGGGCAGGTGGAGGTAATCCAAGTGGTCATGGATCCGGGAAGGACATGCCAAAGAAAGGAGATGGCACGTCCCTGGGAAGGTGAACCAGTAAAGGGGCAGACATCAACTATGCTGCCCATGGCAGCCAGAAAGAAGGAGAAAACAGTGGTTAGGAGCTATTATTAGGAATTAAATTAGACTCAAGGGGCCGGGCAGTAATATGCTCTTGCTATAACTCAGTTTATACACAGAGTATGTGAATGGATTTGTTTCTTTTAATAATATTATATGAAAAGAGTATGACGTAGTGGAGGAACTCTTCATTTCTCTTTGATGGAGGTTATCTATTCCTGAACTACTGTGAGACCTTCATTGGGCACGTGATGGCTTTTCTGATGGAAAAGCAAGCACAGCCTAGGGAGCGACGGAAATGCTACCTGGGCCAGGCCCTCGTGACCGCAGTTCCTTTTGAGGCAGTGACAGTCTTGGTCGGGAGTGTTGAGGACACAGGCACTGGAGGCAGACAGGCCTGGGTTCTCACCTGCATCCTTGTCCTGCCAGTAGCTATGTGACTGGAGGATTGACTTCCTCAAAGAACATTCTCGTCTGTAAAGTAGAGATAATGATGCTCATAAGTGATTGGAAGTCATACATCCTACACAGGTGGTTTTGTCCTTGGACTACACGTGGGTTTGCATTTCACCTTTTCAGGTGAAAAATTGAGCTGAGTATGAATACTTAAATCATTCATCACTTTAAAATCATGTTAGATTTTTTTCATCATACGTCCTTTCGTTATTTTTGGTGTATCTAACGTTCTGACTTGAGACAGTGGTTAAACCTCATGTTTATCCTCCTTCAATCTTCTTTTCCACTCGGTGTTTGACACTTTTTGGGGTTTTTTCTCCTTTAAGGTCAAATTAATGATGATTCCTCTCTGGTGGTGGGTTTTCTCGAAAGGCAGTGGTTTCCAAACCTGGCCCTGCATCAGAATCACCTGGGGAACCTACTTAAAAAGGGGTTTTCAGTCCCTCCCCCTGAAGGTGGAGGTGGAGCTCTGCGGAGTTCGTTTTTATAAAACTTCCCAGTTGACTCTGATGGGCAGCCGGCCTGGAGAGTCCTGGTTGATCAGACGTGTACAGTCATCTGAGCCTGGATTGTTATCTACCCCAGAGAATCTGGCATTAGAATGATGAACTTGACTGGATTTAGGACTGTATAATACATAATAGGGTTGGGAAGAGTTAACTTGACCTGAGAGCAGCAGCGTATTTTAGAGGCTATCACTGCAACTTTATTATTATATCATATTTTTTAAAAAGCAGGCAAATGGTCACTTTCTTTTTTTGTTTGTTTGTTTTGTTTTGTTTTGTAGATCGTGAGGACCAGTCAATTCTTTGCACGTAAGTAAATGTTGAACATTCAGACTTCTTTTCGATTCTGTTGGAAAGTAAAAGCCATTATTTTTTTGTATGGGGGGAGGGGGAAGGGAGAGCAGTCACTTAAAGAGTTCGATGTAAACCTTGTAGTTGTTTTTTTAAGACTACAATATATAAGTTGCTTAAATTTGGTGTTACTCTTTGGTTGTCAAACTGGGCTTCTCACACATTTCATAACGTTAATCTGTGAAACTTACATCTTTAGTTTGTTTGTCCAAGTGTTGACCTCTTGGACATCTTGGGAATTTACCCGTACCACCCAGGAAGCATTATTATCACGCGCCTGTGTGCTGTGTGTGTGAAGTGCTGGAGAGTCAGGATTGAACAGAACCCATGGCAGGAAGTGGTCAGATTGGCACGTTAGGAAGGTCGTGCTGGCTACGGTGGGGAGATTGCACGGGGAAGCGTGAACACGCGAAGACCAGGTGGGAGGCTGTCGCGTTAGCTCCGTGAGGGATGCAAGTGACTTCAGGTGGAGAGGTGGTCGTGGAGCCAGAGGAAAGCGGGTGGATCTCGGGTGGAGGTTAGTTTAGGAGACAGGCCCAGCGGGACTCGGTGATTTACACGCCTGAGAAAGGGGAGCTCAGAGAGGCTGGCGTTGTGCCAGTCTCAGGATGTAGGGAGTTCGGTGGAGGAACAGGTTCGGCGTGGAAGGCAAGGAGTTTGGTGGAGGACACCGACTTTGAGGTGCCTGCGGCTCTCCGGAGCGGAGCTGTCACTGGGCCGTTGGCCCCGTGAACGTGGAGTCGGAGCTGTGCCCGGAATGCAGAGCCGGCGGCCTGGGTGACGGCAGCCACACGGTGAGTGAGGTCGCCTCAGAGTGTGGGATCCCCGGGAGGGGCGACCTTCAAGGGTGGGGGAAGAGGGTGAGACGCCGCGGAGACGCTCAAACCGTGGGCCACAGAATGGGTCAGCATGTCAGACGCCCTTGAGATTGAGTGAAATATACAGAACCACGGGCGTGGGATTTAGCGCTAGAGCAGGAGGCTGGCGGTGGTCGACTGAGGTGCACTGGGGGGTGGGGAGGGAGGTCGAAGCCTGATGGCAGTTGAGGAATGACGGGGGCGGTGTGTGTGTGTGTGTGTGTGTGCGCGCGCGCGCGAAAAAGTTTAAAAAATAATCAAAAAGCCAAGTGTAGACCTGCTACTTCCACAGGGCTTGAGAAAGTGAAAATTGCAGCAGTGGATTAGTGGTGAGAAATCGACTTTTGTTGTTTTTGATGGTGTGTTTAATGTGGAAGAGGTTAAATGCTGTAGAGGGAGATGGGGGGGTGGGCAGGGCAGAGAGAACTGAGGGGAGCGGAGGGCATGGGGTGGGTGTCGGGCCGGGACCTGGGGGCACGCGAGGCCTCTAGAGTGACAGGGAGGCTGGGAATTGAGAAAGTTCCCATCTCGTGGCTTCTCCTTCCCGTAAAGAGAAACTTTGGTGTTAATAAGATGGAGGAGGGGAGAAGCAGAAATAGCTGACACTACTCTCCCTGTTGTGTAAATTTTCTTCCAGCATTGTTTAGCCTCTGAGTTATACGAATCAATATACGTTTATTTATTTTTTAAATAAATTTATTTATTTTATTTATTTTTGGCTGCGTTGGGTCTTCGTTGCTGCTCATGGGCTTTCTCTGGTTGCGGCGAGCGGGGGCTGCTCTTCGTTGCGGTGTGCGGGCTTCTCGTTGCGGTGGCTTCTCTTGTTGCAGAGCACGGGCTCCAGGCACGTGGGCTTCAGTAGTTGTGGCACGCGGGCTCAGTAGTTGTGGCTTGCGGGCTCTAGATTGCAGGCTCAGTGGTTGTGGCGCAGGGCTTTAGTTGCTCCACAGCATGTAGGCTCTTCCTAGACCAGGGCACAAACCCGTGTCCCCCTGCATTGACAGGTGGATTCTTAACCACTGCCACCAGGGAAGCCCCTGAACTAGCTTTTCTTAAACCATAAACTACCCTGACACTTAATGACTTAAAGCAGTTTTCCCAGCAGTTGGGTTGGACTCAGCTGGGCCTTTCTGCTGAGCGGGGCCAGGCTGAGCTGTCTCACCTGGGACGGGGGGGTGGGGAAGGGAGGAGTTGCTGGCTGGCTGGCCGGGGTGCCCTGGTTGTAGGTCCTTTAATTCCCCAGCAGGCCAGCCCTGGTTTTAACATGGTGACGGGTGCCAAGAGCAGCAGGAGAGCGAGCTCCAGTGCATAAGATTGTGCACGCTTGCTGCCGCCCCATTCCCAAGCCAGATGTGTGGCCAAGGCCAAGGTCAGTGTGGGAAACACTGGCCAAGGGGGTAGGTACAGCAGGATGTGAAACAGTTGGGGCCGTTGCCGTGGACCATCCCCCACAAGGGTGTTGGAATGGAACCAGATTCAATCCAACAAAAGCTGGGACAGTTTTTGTAAGTGGGTGCAGATGGGGGGTCACTGAAATGAGAGAACTGAGGACATTGGCCAGAGAAACTGTCACGATGGACCCTGCCTGGGATATGGGCAAACGAGGGGGGATAGATAGGGAGGAAGGAGTTGGGTCAGAGAACTAGAGGACAGGTCCTCCTGGGGACACCGGAGCAGAAGGGGCAGGAGGAGTAGGCAGTGTGGCCGCAGGTGACGCGATGGGGACACCTCGGTGTGGCCACAGGAGTGGGCAGCCGACGCAGAGGGGGAGCAGGGCGTCGTCGGGGCTGAAGGTATCAAGGAGCCAAGGGGCCTGGGTTGGGGTGTGTGTCACTGACGTGAGGAGAGGAGAGGCTTGACCACACACACACACACACACACACACACACACACGAGTGATAGTGTGAGGATGGTGGCCTCCAGGAAGCCCTTCAAAAAGCTAAACTATTTCACTTAGAGGAATGTCCTTTATTCTAAGACCCTTCCTTTTTTTTTTTTTGGAATAAAAAGTGCTTGCTTTCTTGAAACGGGAATGGAGGTTTTTGTTTGTTTTTAATGCTCTTACTAGACAGAATAAATCCAAGTGTCAGAACAACCGTTATGGCTGTATGTGACCTCAGAGGGGCGGGGCCGAGGGATAGAGGCTTTATAACAAGAGGGCCTGGGAGCGACGTGAGGGAGGGTGAGGAGGATGCCCTGACTTTCTTCCTGATCAGGTACGTGTGCAGGTGTGTGATGCGGAGCAAGGCCAGCGGAGGAGGGAGTGTTCGGTGAGGACACGGAGAACGTGGGTGACTTTGCACACTGTGGGACGGCGGGCCCAGAGAGCACAGAGGAGGAGAGGGGGGCGGGAGCAGGAAATAATGGGGTTTGGGATCAGGAGAAAGAAAACACAATATGAGAGCAGAGGAACGACCTTTGAGGCGGTGAACAAGGCTGGCAGGGCTGTGAGTCTGAAGGCTCCCCTGCAGAGCTCACCTCTGGGCCCTGGTGCATTGGGGAAGGGGCGCGGGGGACTTGGGCCTTTGGGAGGCAGCAGCCGTGGCTGCTGTCCTTACTGGCTTCTAGGGGATTTCTAGCTCAGGTGGGCAGCCATGCAGCCAGGTGAGTTTCTAGACCCTCCTCCTTGTCACAGTCCCTCAGGACTTCTTAAAGAATCAGTGAACCTTCCAGGCATAGGGGACAGCGGGTGAGAAATGGTGTCAGGCAATTCCAGGTAATTTGGTCTTACGTGGAGCACAGGGTGTGAAGTGGGGAATAAATGCCAGTTTAAACTCAACATGCCTAAAAATTAACCTTTATTCCTACACAGACGAGATGTGTCTCCCAATATCCTTCTTTCCGACATCAACGCTGTGTGTTTCCAGACTCAAGGTTTAAATCTTGCCCTGTGTCTGGGCTCCCCGCTCTCTTTCATATCCCTATTTCTGGTTGCCACCTCGTTTCATATTTCTCCTGTCTTGTCCTAGCCCTGCCCAGCACCTACTATCTGGCCCATCTTGGTGGATCCTGGCTGACTTCCTTGCCTTTTAGCCTCTTTCTCCCTCCACGGAGAGGAAATATGCCCGTCGGTACAGTCAGTTCCAGCCCACACGGATTTCCCCTCATCAGGCCCCCCCTTTTTTTTTTTTATAGACGGCAATTCATTACCTATTTAGGTCGTGTGGGTCTTGTTTTTTTTTGTTTGCGGTACGCGGGCCTCTCACTGTTGTGGCCTCTCCCGTTGCGGAGCACAGGCTCCGGACGCGCAGGCTCAGCGGCCATGGCTCACGGGCCCAGCCGGTGTCATTTGCATACAGTAATATTCAGCCTTTTTAGTGCATAGTTTTTTGACTTTGGACAAATGCATATAGTTGTGTAACTACAATCAAGATAGAGAACAGTTCTATCTTCCCCCCAAATTTCTACACTCTCCTTACAGTAATTCCCTCCCCTCTAGTCCATGGCAACCACTGATTTTTTTTCCCTTTGTCACTGTAGTTTTGCCTTTTCCAGAACACCATGTAATCATACACAGGTTAGCCTTTTGAGGGTGGCTTCTTTCACTAACATAGTACATTTGAGCGTCATCCACCAATACTTCACTCCTTTTTAGTTCTGAGTAGTATTCCATTGGATGCATGTTCCACAGTTTATTTATTCACTTACCATTCGAAGGGCATTTAGATAGTTTCCAGTTCTTGGCAGTTAAGACACTAGAAACATTTGTATACAGGTTTTTTGAGTTTTAATTTCATTTGGCTCAATACCTAGGAGTAGGATTGCTCTGTCACATAGTAGGTGTATGTTGAACTTTATAAGAAATTACCAAACTTTTTCCAAATGGCTGTGCCATTTTTCAACCTTACTAGCAATGGATGAGAGTTCCAGTTCTGCATCCTGTCAGCACTTGGTATTGTCAGTTTTTTATTAAACTGTGGTCTCTCTGATAAAGTGTGTAGTGATATTTCATTGTGGTCTTAAATTGCATTTCCCTAGTGACTAATGATATTAAGCATCTTTTGATGTGCTTATGCCACCTGTATGTCTTCTTCGGTGAAGTGTCCAAATCTTTTGACCATTAAAAAAAATCGGGTGGTTTGTTTTCTTATTACTCATTTTTGAGAATTCTTTGTCCTTTTTAGTTACAAGTCCTTTATTGGGTAAGTGATTTGCAATTTTTTCCCACTCAATCTGTGATCCATCTTGAGTTAATTTTCATGTATGGTGCAAGGTATGGATTGAAGATCATCGTTTTGCATGTGGATATCCAGTTGATCTTGGCACCATTTGTTGAGAAGACAATTTTTTTCTCCAGTGAATTGCCTTTGTGAGGATTCTCAATTCCTTTGATCTGTATGTCTGTCCTTTTGCAGGTATAATACTGTCTTGGTTACAATAGCCATATAGTAAATCTTGAAATCAAATAGTGTATTTTCCACCATCATTCTTTAAAAATTATTTTCTCTATTCTATTTGCTTTGTCTTTCAATATAAATTATAGAAATCAGCTTGTCATTTTCTAAAAAAGGTCCCACTCTTCACATTTTGATTGGATTGCATTGACTCTATAGAACAATTAGAGCAGAATTGACAATAGTTTTGAGTCTTCCAATCCATGAACATGGTTTATCTCTCTATTTATGTAGATCTTTAATTTATTTCATCAGTATTTTATAGTCTTTAGTATATAGATCTTGCACATACTTTGTTAGATTTATATCTAAGTATAACATATCCCCTAGTATAACTAAGCATTTCCTGTTTTTAGTAGTGTTAAATGGAACTTTAAAATTTTTAATTTCCAATTGTTCACTATTAATATATAGAAATGTTATTTTTAAAATATATATTGACATATTTTGCAACCTTGCAAGAGTCACTTAATCTGAAAGGTTTTTTGGTGGATTCTTTGGGATTATCTCTATAGACAATTATGTCCTCTACAAATAGAGACATTGTTATTTCCTCCTTTTCAAATCTCTGCTTTTAATTATTTTTCTTCTTTGTGATGTTGAATAGGTGTGAGAACAGACATCCTTGTCTTATTCCTGGTCTCAGGGGGACAGCATTCAGTTTTCACCATTAAGGATGATGTTAACTGTCTGTAGGTGTTTTGTAGATGCCCTTTATCAAGTTGTTGAAGTTCCCTTGTATTCCTAGTTTGCTGAGTTTTTTGTTTTTGTTTTTACTCATGAATGGATGTTGTTTTATTGTATGTCTTTTCTACGTCTGTTTAGGTTATTGTTTCTTCTTGAGTGAACTTTAGTAGTTTATGTCTTTTAAAGAAATTATCCCATTCATCCTAGTTGTCAAATTTTTTGGCAGAAAGTGGTTCCTAATATTTCCTTATTGTCCTTTCAGTATTTCTGGGATCTATAGTGGTTTTCCCTTTCTTATTCCGGATATTGGTAATTTGTGTCTTATACCTGATCATTTTGTCTAGAGATTTATCAATTTCATCGATCTCAAAGGACCAGCATTTGGTCACTTGTTTTTTGTTTTCCTGTTTCCCATTTCATTGATTTCTGTTCCTTATCATTTTTTCTTCTACTTATTTTGCATTTAATTTGTGCTTTTCTAGTTTTTTAAGGTAGGACCTGAGGTGACTGATTTGAAACCTTTTTCACTGTTGAAAATATGATTTAATTCAACATGGATTTATTGAGTACCTCCGTATGTGTTTTTTGAAAGGTGCTTTGGAAAATAACTGAGCTATCAAATGAGTCTCTACTCTTTAGAAGGCTAGTTGCATTTTTGAACATGAAGTTATTTCCCATAAATGTCACTATAAGGCTGTGTCTGGTTATATTTATAGGTTTTTAGAGTATAAAGTCCATTGTAAACTATGAAGTGGAGTTCTATAGACGTTGCTCAGACCAGGAGAATTTGGGGTGTGAGGGTTCATGTTTAGAGTGAATAATATGCAAAAACTTGGTAAAATCCTAGTTTTATAGGTGAAGAACCCGAGACCAGCAAGGAATCAATGCCTCATTTATAGATCTGTGGGCAGTTTGTGGTGGGGCTGGAACTAGGACAGAAGATTCCAGTTCCCGGTGCCTTGCCAGTGCCCGGCCTGGCTCCTTGTACTGGGTTCTCTCAGTGGAGGGATGGCTGACTGTTAATTCTGGGAATAAAGAAGCAAGACAGTCTGTGATCTCAGGCAGCACATGCTGGTGGGGCAGGCAGTTGGCAGTATCGTTTGTCTAACTCCAGAATGCTGTGGTCAAAAGAAGGAAACAGGGAGGAGCCTGAGGAAGAGGATCTGGGGAGGCTTCTCAGAGGAGATACAGCTGAGCTGAGCACGAAGGGCAGGTGGAGGTAATCCAAGTGGTCATGGATCCGGGAAGGACATGCCAAAGAAAGGAGATGGCACGTCCCTGGGAAGGTGAACCAGTAAAGGGGCAGACATCAACTATGCTGCCCATGGCAGCCAGAAAGAAGGAGAAAACAGTGGTTAGGAGCTATTATTAGGAATTAAATTAGACTCAAGGGGCCGGGCAGTAATATGCTCTTGCTATAACTCAGTTTATACACAGAGTATGTGAATGGATTTGTTTCTTTTAATAATATTATATGAAAAGAGTATGACGTAGTGGAGGAACTCTTCATTTCTCTTTGATGGAGGTTATCTATTCCTGAACTACTGTGAGACCTTCATTGGGCACGTGATGGCTTTTCTGATGGAAAAGCAAGCACAGCCTAGGGAGCGACGGAAATGCTACCTGGGCCAGGCCCTCGTGACCGCAGTTCCTTTTGAGGCAGTGACAGTCTTGGTCGGGAGTGTTGAGGACACAGGCACTGGAGGCAGACAGGCCTGGGTTCTCACCTGCATCCTTGTCCTGCCAGTAGCTATGTGACTGGAGGATTGACTTCCTCAAAGAACATTCTCGTCTGTAAAGTAGAGATAATGATGCTCATAAGTGATTGGAAGTCATACATCCTACACAGGTGGTTTTGTCCTTGGACTACACGTGGGTTTGCATTTCACCTTTTCAGGTGAAAAATTGAGCTGAGTATGAATACTTAAATCATTCATCACTTTAAAATCATGTTAGATTTTTTTCATCATACGTCCTTTCGTTATTTTTGGTGTATCTAACGTTCTGACTTGAGACAGTGGTTAAACCTCATGTTTATCCTCCTTCAATCTTCTTTTCCACTCGGTGTTTGACACTTTTTGGGGTTTTTTCTCCTTTAAGGTCAAATTAATGATGATTCCTCTCTGGTGGTGGGTTTTCTCGAAAGGCAGTGGTTTCCAAACCTGGCCCTGCATCAGAATCACCTGGGGAACCTACTTAAAAAGGGGTTTTCAGTCCCTCCCCCTGAAGGTGGAGGTGGAGCTCTGCGGAGTTCGTTTTTATAAAACTTCCCAGTTGACTCTGATGGGCAGCCGGCCTGGAGAGTCCTGGTTGATCAGACGTGTACAGTCATCTGAGCCTGGATTGTTATCTACCCCAGAGAATCTGGCATTAGAATGATGAACTTGACTGGATTTAGGACTGTATAATACATAATAGGGTTGGGAAGAGTTAACTTGACCTGAGAGCAGCAGCGTATTTTAGAGGCTATCACTGCAACTTTATTATTATATCATATTTTTTAAAAAGCAGGCAAATGGTCACTTTCTTTTTTTGTTTGTTTGTTTTGTTTTGTTTTGTAGATCGTGAGGACCAGTCAATTCTTTGCACGTAAGTAAATGTTGAACATTCAGACTTCTTTTCGATTCTGTTGGAAAGTAAAAGCCATTATTTTTTTGTATGGGGGGAGGGGGAAGGGAGAGCAGTCACTTAAAGAGTTCGATGTAAACCTTGTAGTTGTTTTTTTAAGACTACAATATATAAGTTGCTTAAATTTGGTGTTACTCTTTGGTTGTCAAACTGGGCTTCTCACACATTTCATAACGTTAATCTGTGAAACTTACATCTTTAGTTTGTTTGTCCAAGTGTTGACCTCTTGGACATCTTGGGAATTTACCCGTACCACCCAGGAAGCATTATTATCACGCGCCTGTGTGCTGTGTGTGTGAAGTGCTGGAGAGTCAGGATTGAACAGAACCCATGGCAGGAAGTGGTCAGATTGGCACGTTAGGAAGGTCGTGCTGGCTACGGTGGGGAGATTGCACGGGGAAGCGTGAACACGCGAAGACCAGGTGGGAGGCTGTCGCGTTAGCTCCGTGAGGGATGCAAGTGACTTCAGGTGGAGAGGTGGTCGTGGAGCCAGAGGAAAGCGGGTGGATCTCGGGTGGAGGTTAGTTTAGGAGACAGGCCCAGCGGGACTCGGTGATTTACACGCCTGAGAAAGGGGAGCTCAGAGAGGCTGGCGTTGTGCCAGTCTCAGGATGTAGGGAGTTCGGTGGAGGAAC
This sequence comes from Physeter macrocephalus, assembly GCF_002837175.3. Taxonomy (NCBI): domain Eukaryota; kingdom Metazoa; phylum Chordata; class Mammalia; order Artiodactyla; family Physeteridae; genus Physeter; species Physeter macrocephalus. Next base: position 88,707,697 of record NC_041227.1, read on the forward strand.
AGGTTCGGCGTGGAAGGCAAGGAGTTTGGTGGAGGACACCGACTTTGAGGTGCCTGCGGCTCTCCGGAGCGGAGCTGTCACTGGGCCGTTGGCCCCGTGAACGTGGAGTCGGAGCTGTGCCCGGAATGCAGAGCCGGCGGCCTGGGTGACGGCAGCCACACGGTGAGTGAGGTCGCCTCAGAGTGTGGGATCCCCGGGAGGGGCGACCTTCAAGGGTGGGGGAAGAGGGTGAGACGCCGCGGAGACGCTCAAACCGTGGGCCACAGAATGGGTCAGCATGTCAGACGCCCTTGAGATTGAGTGAAATATACAGAACCACGGGCGTGGGATTTAGCGCTAGAGCAGGAGGCTGGCGGTGGTCGACTGAGGTGCACTGGGGGGTGGGGAGGGAGGTCGAAGCCTGATGGCAGTTGAGGAATGACGGGGGCGGTGTGTGTGTGTGTGTGTGTGTGCGCGTGTGTGTGTGTGCGTGCGCGCGCGCGCGCGCGCGAGAGAGTTTGAAAA
>NC_041227.1:88708277-88711444 GCF_002837175.3 Physeter macrocephalus
TGTGAGGGGGGGGGTGTGTGTGTGTGTGTGTGTGTGTGTGTGTGTGTGTGTGTGTGTGTGTGTGTGTGTGTGTGTGTGTGCGCGCGCGCGCGAAAAAGTTTAAAAAATAATCAAAAAGCCAAGTGTAGACCTGCTACTTCCACAGGGCTTGAGAAAGTGAAAATTGCAGCAGTGGATTAGTGGTGAGAAATCGACTTTTGTTGTTTTTGATGGTGTGTTTAATGTGGAAGAGGTTAAATGCTGTAGAGGGAGATGGGGGGGTGGGCAGGGCAGAGAGAACTGAGGGGAGCGGAGGGCATGGGGTGGGTGTCGGGCCGGGACCTGGGGGCACGCGAGGCCTCTAGAGTGACAGGGAGGCTGGGAATTGAGAAAGTTCCCATCTCGTGGCTTCTCCTTCCCGTAAAGAGAAACTTTGGTGTTAATAAGATGGAGGAGGGGAGAAGCAGAAATAGCTGACACTACTCTCCCTGTTGTGTAAATTTTCTTCCAGCATTGTTTAGCCTCTGAGTTATACGAATCAATATACGTTTATTTATTTTTTAAATAAATTTATTTATTTTATTTATTTTTGGCTGCGTTGGGTCTTCGTTGCTGCTCATGGGCTTTCTCTGGTTGCGGCGAGCGGGGGCTGCTCTTCGTTGCGGTGTGCGGGCTTCTCGTTGCGGTGGCTTCTCTTGTTGCAGAGCACGGGCTCCAGGCACGTGGGCTTCAGTAGTTGTGGCACGCGGGCTCAGTAGTTGTGGCTTGCGGGCTCTAGATTGCAGGCTCAGTGGTTGTGGCGCAGGGCTTTAGTTGCTCCACGGCATGTAGGCTCTTCCTAGACCAGGGCACAAACCCGTGTCCCCCTGCATTGACAGGTGGATTCTTAACCACTGCCACCAGGGAAGCCCCTGAACTAGCTTTTCTTAAACCATAAACTACCCTGACACTTAATGACTTAAAGCAGTTTTCCCAGCAGTTGGGTTGGACTCAGCTGGGCCTTTCTGCTGAGCGGGGCCAGGCTGAGCTGTCTCACCTGGGACGGGGGGGTGGGGAAGGGAGGAGTTGCTGGCTGGCTGGCCGGGGTGCCCTGGTTGTAGGTCCTTTAATTCCCCAGCAGGCCAGCCCTGGTTTTAACATGGTGACGGGTGCCAAGAGCAGCAGGAGAGCGAGCTCCAGTGCATAAGATTGTGCACGCTTGCTGCCGCCCCATTCCCAAGCCAGATGTGTGGCCAAGGCCAAGGTCAGTGTGGGAAACACTGGCCAAGGGGGTAGGTACAGCAGGATGTGAAACAGTTGGGGCCGTTGCCGTGGACCATCCCCCACAAGGGTGTTGGAATGGAACCAGATTCAATCCAACAAAAGCTGGGACAGTTTTTGTAAGTGGGTGCAGATGGGGGGTCACTGAAATGAGAGAACTGAGGACATTGGCCAGAGAAACTGTCACGATGGACCCTGCCTGGGATATGGGCAAACGAGGGGGGATAGATAGGGAGGAAGGAGTTGGGTCAGAGAACTAGAGGACAGGTCCTCCTGGGGACACCGGAGCAGAAGGGGCAGGAGGAGTAGGCAGTGTGGCCGCAGGTGACGCGATGGGGACACCTCGGTGTGGCCACAGGAGTGGGCAGCCGACGCAGAGGGGGAGCAGGGCGTCGTCGGGGCTGAAGGTATCAAGGAGCCAAGGGGCCTGGGTTGGGGTGTGTGTCACTGACGTGAGGAGAGGAGAGGCTTGACCACACACACACACACACACACACACACACACACGAGTGATAGTGTGAGGATGGTGGCCTCCAGGAAGCCCTTCAAAAAGCTAAACTATTTCACTTAGAGGAATGTCCTTTATTCTAAGACCCTTCCTTTTTTTTTTTTGGAATAAAAAGTGCTTGCTTTCTTGAAACGGGAATGGAGGTTTTTGTTTGTTTTTAATGCTCTTACTAGACAGAATAAATCCAAGTGTCAGAACAACCGTTATGGCTGTATGTGACCTCAGAGGGGCGGGGCCGAGGGATAGAGGCTTTATAACAAGAGGGCCTGGGAGCGACGTGAGGGAGGGTGAGGAGGATGCCCTGACTTTCTTCCTGATCAGGTACGTGTGCAGGTGTGTGATGCGGAGCAAGGCCAGCGGAGGAGGGAGTGTTCGGTGAGGACACGGAGAACGTGGGTGACTTTGCACACTGTGGGACGGCGGGCCCAGAGAGCACAGAGGAGGAGAGGGGGGCGGGAGCAGGAAATAATGGGGTTTGGGATCAGGAGAAAGAAAACACAATATGAGAGCAGAGGAACGACCTTTGAGGCGGTGAACAAGGCTGGCAGGGCTGTGAGTCTGAAGGCTCCCCTGCAGAGCTCACCTCTGGGCCCTGGTGCATTGGGGAAGGGGCGCGGGGGACTTGGGCCTTTGGGAGGCAGCAGCCGTGGCTGCTGTCCTTACTGGCTTCTAGGGGATTTCTAGCTCAGGTGGGCAGCCATGCAGCCAGGTGAGTTTCTAGACCCTCCTCCTTGTCACAGTCCCTCAGGACTTCTTAAAGAATCAGTGAACCTTCCAGGCATAGGGGACAGCGGGTGAGAAATGGTGTCAGGCAATTCCAGGTAATTTGGTCTTACGTGGAGCACAGGGTGTGAAGTGGGGAATAAATGCCAGTTTAAACTCAACATGCCTAAAAATTAACCTTTATTCCTACACAGACGAGATGTGTCTCCCAATATCCTTCTTTCCGACATCAACGCTGTGTGTTTCCAGACTCAAGGTTTAAATCTTGCCCTGTGTCTGGGCTCCCCGCTCTCTTTCATATCCCTATTTCTGGTTGCCACCTCGTTTCATATTTCTCCTGTCTTGTCCTAGCCCTGCCCAGCACCTACTATCTGGCCCATCTTGGTGGATCCTGGCTGACTTCCTTGCCTTTTAGCCTCTTTCTCCCTCCACGGAGAGGAAATATGCCCGTCGGTACAGTCAGTTCCAGCCCACACGGATTTCCCCTCATCAGGCCCCCCCTTTTTTTTTTTTATAGACGGCAATTCATTACCTATTTAGGTCGTGTGGGTCTTGTTTTTTTTTGTTTGCGGTACGCGGGCCTCTCACTGTTGTGGCCTCTCCCGTTGCGGAGCACAGGCTCCGGACGCGCAGGCTCAGCGGCCATGGCTCACGGGCCCGGCCGCTCCGCGGCATGTGGGATCCTCCCGGACCGGAC
>NC_041227.1:88711588-88748060 GCF_002837175.3 Physeter macrocephalus
CGTCCCCTGCATCGGCAGGCGGACTCTCAACCACTGCGCCACCAGGGAAGCCCAACAGTCTGGGTCTTGTTTTATAACTAGACAGTAAGGTAGGAACTGTGACTTACCTTCATTGCTTTTTAATTATCCCCTGAGAACCTGGCACGCTGTTCTGAACATACTTAGGAAATGGATAAAAATGCAAACAAAAGAATGCATCTCTTAATTAAGTAGGAATCAAGGAAGCAGGCTTAAGTACAGATTAGGAAGTTTTAGAAACTAGTCAATACTGTATGTGTCTTCAAAGGGTAAAACCTTTCTGATAGCATTTTATAAAGGCATTTTATTTTGAAACTTCAAACCTACACAAAAATAGAATTGTTGGTGACCCCCATATACCCATCCCCTACTTCAGTGATTTTTAAATTTTTACTTTTTCTTTACTTCATTTTTTCCTTTTTTTAACCTTTGCTCATGCATTTCCCCAAGTTTTTATTTTAAAAAATTCAAACCTGAAATTTACTGAAAAGTTGAAAGAATGGTACTTTAAGTGGCCGTATACCCTTCACTTAAATGTCAGTTCTCTTTGTACCCACGCAGCACTTTTTTTTTTTTTTTAAACCATTTGCAAGTTTGCAGGCATCCTGACACTTTACCCCTAGGTACACAGCAGGCGTTTCCTAAGAGCAAGGCGTTCCCACATAACCACAGACCATCGTCACACTTGAGAAGACTGGCAGTGATTCGGTAATGTCACCTCATGTACAATGCATATTTGACTTTCTATAACAGTCCTCAACGTGTTTCTAATAACTTTTAAATCCTGTCAGGCTCTCACGCCTTGCATTCCTTACATCTCTTCATTTTAATTCTATATTCTAGAATAGTCTGTTCACTTTTTGGCTTTACTTACTTATTTATTTAATTCCATTGGCTGTATTCTTCCAAAAAGTCAGTTATTTAGAACGTGATCGGCAAATGTCTTTTTAAAACTGTTTCAAAGCACTTCTGACCTTGACTTCCTGGGCGTACTCCTCTACGTGGGCCTGCTCAGCAGACACCAGCCACAAGCTCTGGGGTTCCCCAGTTACCTGTACCTCTGACTAAATAAATAGCTACACGTTTGGGGGTTGCCACTACCCGCTCAGGTTCGATACTTTGCTAGAATGACAAGTCAGAGCCAGGCAAAGGAAGAGACGCAGAGGGTGAGGTCTGGGGATTCCCAAAGGCACAGCTGCCATATACTCTGGTCACTTCCCTTCCCAGTGCATCAGTGTATATTACCAACCAAGAAGTTTATCTAAGCTTCCAAGTCCAGAGTTTTAATTGGGCTTCATTATGTAGGCGTGATTGATTGAATGAGTGTCCACTCCCTCTCCCCTCCCAAGAGGTGAGGCTCATGTCACATGGCTTAAAGCCCAAACCTCTAATCACCCGTTTGGCCTCTCAGCCTGGCCAGTCCCCATCCTGGAGCTATTGAAGTACCCACCGTGAATAACAAAGACATGCCAGGTACTTAGAGGCTCCCTCCCAGGAACCAGGAACAAAGACCAGCAATTCCTTATTATACAGCACTGGTTAATATAAAGTCGCCACAGGAATCTAGTCACTGAAGCTCCACGAAACGAGCGTAATAAGCGAGCTACCTTCTTCTGCTCAGGAGCGAGAGAGGAATAGAACTCGTGTGCCACCTGTCTGCAGTGTCACAGTAACAGTGACCCTGCACGCAACATGCAGGGGACCAGGTGCAGGACATGGACCCGCCCTCTTTGGGTGGTTTGGGAGCTTGGGTGACCATTTTGGATAAGGACTGTTGGGAATGTCTGGAAGCAGGGAACACTTGGGGGAGGGGATTACTGCTGTTTGACAGAACCAAGGGTTAGTGAGCACTGATTTACTCTTGTCACCAAAAGTGCCCATTACAGGCATGCAATTAGATGGTCATTGTCATTTTAGACTGACATTTGCATCCATGGATAGGCTTGGATTTATGAGGTAAGTCTGCTAGCAGCTGGTTATCTCTTTGTGGACACAAAGTAGCAGTCATCAAGTACCATGTTTGTTTTCTTTCTTTTTTTTTTTAATTGAATTTTCTGAACATTTTATTGTAAATATTTTCAAACCTAAAGCAACGTTGAAAGAATTTTGCAGTCAGGACCCATATATCCACCACCTAGATTCTACCATTAATATTTTACTATACTTGCTTTATTATATATTGATCTGTTCATTGCTCTATCCATCTATCGATCCATTTTATTGTTTGGGTCGGGAGGAAAGCTTTCCCAGCTTGGGTCCTGTGGTTGGGTGTCTACAAATTGACAACAGACAGACTCACAGGAGGAAAGACAAAGTGTGTCCACGCATGCACGTGGGAGTGCTCAGTGATGAGTAACTTGCTGAAAAACGAGAAATAAAAGGCTTAAATACTAAATTTAACAAAAGGAGGAGTGCTGTAGGAGGATTAGGGCTTCTGGGGGAAAGTATGGAGGGTTCTGTCGGGCTTCATGGTGCCAGCGGACAGCTGAATTTGCACTTCCTGGTGCTAAGGGTCAGACTTCTCCCAATCCGGAGACTCCCTGGGATGGGGGTCCGTGGCAGCTGTATTTTCAGGAGGCTCTGCTTAAGGTGAGATGGCATTCCTTTCTGTGGCCGCCGATGTTTAGATTGTTTTCAGTTTAAACTGAAAACCACTTTGATGGGCTGTTAATCCCTTCATCTGATGCATTTGTAAACGTCAGCATACTTCCCCCTGAATACTTCATACTTAACGTAAACTCAAGTCCAATATTTACATCTTTACCTTTTGAGATAAAATTTACATATAATGAAATGCACAGATCTTAAGTATATAAGTGCTGAGTTATTTGTGTAACGTAAGCCCCTATCAAGATAGAGAACATTGCCTTTATGGTCACCCCAGAAAGTTCCCTCCTCTATCCAGCCAATTCCTACCCTCACTTCTTTTAGCCTCACCGTATTTTAATTCTTAGTAATTCTATAATAATCTACCGGTTATGATATTTAATAACAAATAGCTTTTCATGCTTATATCTATTACAAGCTACATTGTGACTTGAGAAATATGAAAATGTTAAACAAGGTATCCCAGACTTAAGGAAATATGATATGTTCCCTTTGAGGATCCACCAAATAAAGAACTCTAGGAGTATGTAACCGGGGTCTTCTTAAGTTTAGTACACAGCTGAGCTAATTAAGATTTCTGTATGAGAATAGCTAGTCAGTTTTATTTAGTAGTTATTTTATATTAAGTACCTATGTTTGCAAAGGTATCACAAAGAGAAAATACAATTGGAAGCACCATTTTTAAAAAATATCAATACTTAAGTAGTTTGACAGCTCCTGTTTAACCTCTACTTTTTTAGTCATTTACTCTCTAATTTACTTTTCCCCCAAAAGGATGAACTTGTAAATTACCCTCTGGCCTCATCTGCGTACAGCTCCCCAACTAGACTTTATTTCTGCAGACTCGGGCCAGGCAGTGTGAGCTCTCCCACTTACGACCAAGCAGGTGGCTTGGATCCTTTATTCTAGTATCCCGGCAAGAACGTCCTCGATCATGGGAGAGCTCCCAATGTAATTGGAAGTGAAATCCTGTTAAGAGTGTAACCCTCATGCTGACTTTCCTTCTCATTATAATTAAAATTCACAGTCACCCTTGGTGAAGAAGTTACTCTGTTCTCTAAGCCCCCTTTTAAAGAATACTCTGCTTACATTTTATGACTCTAACTGCTAGTTAACTCTAGTTTTTCTCCTTTTAAGTGTGTTTGTATATAATGTAACAGTTATAAAACAATTGTTGCTTCATATCAGTCTTCTATCAGGATGTGACAATAGATTTTTTTTGTTGTTAGGAATTTTACGTCCTATACAAATATTACATTAAGTGGTAATGATAAGCCATCCTGGATTTCAAACAGTTAGTTGATTCTTGCTATAAGTAACATACCTTAAAAGTTTTAAGTTAACCAAATCGATAGAATTGATTAAATAGCTAAGGCAACTTTGAAATAGACCCCGTAAATGTAGTCATCTCATCTTGACAGAGGATCAAAGGCAATACAGTGGAGCAAAGATTGTCCCTTTAACAAATGGTGCTGGAACAACTGGACATCCACATGCAAAAAGAAAAAAAGGAATCTAGACACAGATCGTATACCCTTCACAGAAATGAACTCAAAATGGATCAGAGACCTAAGTGTAAAATGAAAAACCATAAAACTTCTAGAAGATAACATAAGAGAAAACCTAGATGACCTTGGGTATGGTAATGCCTTTTGTGATACAAAGCCAAAGCCATCTATGAAAGAAATAATTGATAAGCTAGACTTCATTAAAATTAAAAACTTCTGCTCTGCAAAAGATAATGTCAAGAGATCAAGAAGATAAGCCACAGACTGGGAGAAAATATTTGCGACAGACATGACTGATAAAGGACTGTTATGCAAAATATGCAGAGAACTCTTAAAAGACTCAACTGTAGGAAAACAACCCAATTAAAAAATGGCCCAAAGACCTTAGCAGACACCAAAGAAGATACACAGATGGCAAAGGAGCACCTGAAAAGATGTTCCACGTCATGTCACCATTACACACCTGCTAGACTGGCCAAAATCTGGAACACTGTCAGCATCAAATGCTGCTGAAGGTGTGAGGCAACAGGAACTCCCACTAGCTGCTGGTGGGAATGCAGAATGGTGCAGCCACTTTTGAAGACAGTTTGGCGGTATCTTACAAAACTGAACATACTCTTACGATACGATCCAGCAATCAGACTCCTTGGTATTTTCCCAAAGGATTAAAAACTTCTATCTACACCAAAACCTGCACTTGAAAGTCTATAGCAGCTTTGTTCGTAATTGTCAAAACTCGGAAGCAACCAGGATGTCCTTCAGTAGGTGAATGGATAAATAAACTGTGGTACATCCAGACAACGGAGTATTATTCAGTGCTAAAAAGAAATGAGCTATCAAGCTATGAAAAGACATGGAGGAGCCTTAAGTGCACATTACTAAGTGAAAGAAGCCAATCTGAGAAGGCTACATAGTGTATGATTCCAGCTAGATGACATTCTGGAAAAGGCAAAACTATGAAGATAATAAGTATCAATAGATCGGTGGTTGCCAGGGGAGTGGGGGGCGGAGGGGAGTTGAATAGGCAGAGCACAGAGGATTTTTAGGGAAGTGAAAATATTCTGTGTGATACTATAATAGTAGATACAAGGCATTATACATTTGTCCAGACCCCATAGAACACCCAGAGTGAACCCTAATGCAAACTATGAACTTAGGGCTCATCCTATGTAAAAAAATGTACCATTCCGGTGACTGATGTTGATCATAGAGGAGGCTGTGAGTGGGGGTGCAGGGATCACAAGGGAAATCTCTGTACCTTCCTCTCAATTGTGCTGTAAACCTAAAATTGCTCTTAAAAAAATAGTCTTAAAAAACATAGTGAAGGCAACAAAAGGTGTGTTGTAGTTAAAAAACCATTGTGTGGTTGGATAGGTTTTTTTGTTTTGTTTTTTGGTTTTGTCCCAGCTCTACCATGACCCTAGGTCAGACAGTGAGCTTCTCTAGACCTCAGTTTGCTTTTCTAATGACTCTTTGCTTTATGTGTCCTCAAGTCTTAAAACGAGGGGGTTTTTAGATTATTGCGGCTGCATCTCAGTGATAGCTATATTATGGGGAACGAGTATGCAAATCAACTTGTAAATAGAAGTTTCAAATGTTCCAGGCAAATGTTCCAGAAAAAGGAACTAACATCTTTGCAAATGTTATCTCCATGAATCTTTGCTAGACCCCTGTTATCTCCATTTACATACCACAGCTGACACTAGCTGGTATTAGTGTTTAATAGAAGACTTGAACCCAAGTCTATCTTGATCTTCCTAGTAAGCTGCTTTCTAATAGAACAGAGTTTTGAAACTGTAGGAAGTCATTGAGTAATGCTCTTTATATGTATATTTATATGTTTTATGTAAAATATGTGTTGTTTTTCAAATTGAGGTTATCTAAAGCAAGAACTTCAGGCAAACGGTGTTTTTGAAGCTAGACTGAATTTGATGTAACGAATATCCAGAGAGAATAAAAACGAAACCAATTAAGAGCTGGGCAAGGAGGGTTCTCTTTGGGGAAATACCCACAGTCCAGAAGGGGTTCAGAGAAAGATCTCGGAACTGATCATGCATTAATTATCTGCATCACTGCTTCTCACCACTGTTGTTTTTTTATGTTATTGTTTGGATTGCACATTGCTTTGAGAAGCCAGTGAAAGCCACAGATCTCTCTAGAAAACACAGATACCTTCAGGTTAGAAACTCCTGATCTTTTACATCCGTATGTGCTACAACAGACAACAGGGCACCCCACCCAGCAGGCTGCTTGCTCTGTTCTCCCGTTAACCTTGCACTTGTGCCCCAGAGACCAGCAATGGAACAAGCAGTCCTTTACAGTATAGAACTACTGCATTGGTAGATCTTGTCTCGTTGGTGGAAATGAGGTCAGATTCCCTTTGTCGTCTTCACTCTTTGAGGGCTTGGCCTGTTGTTACCTTTGAGGGTTCTCCTAATTTTCTTCAAGAGGAGTCTGCTGAGCTTTCTTTGTGGTTCCCTTGCCCGTTTACTTTTTTAAAAAAATATATTTATTTATTTCTGGCTGCGTTGGGTCTTCGTTGCTGCGCGGGCGCTTTCTCTAGTTGTAGTGAGCGGGCGCTACTCTTCGTTACGGTGCACGGGCTTCTCGTTGCGGTGGCTTCTCTTGTTGCGGAGCACGGGCTCTAGGCACACGGGCTTTGGTAGTTGTGGCGCGCGGGCTTAGTTGCTCCGTGGCATGTGGGATCTTCCTGGACCGGGGATCGAACCTGTGTCCCCTGCATTGGCGGGTGGATTCTTAACCACTGCGCCCCCAGGGAAGCTCTGCCCATTTACTTTTGTTCAAGCTGCATTACTTCCCCCTTTTCCATCTGGGACAGATGTGCCATTTCCCCTTAAAAAAACTTTTTTCTAAGAATTATATTCCTTTGATCCTGCCACGTCTTTCATAGTCACATCAGAGGTTATCGCCTTTTTACTTCTGTCAGTTTCTTTATCATCACTGTTGACCATTGTCATAGTTGTTACCACTACTGACATTTATGGAGAAACTTCTGGCTGGGTGCCATGCTATGCTGTTTACATGCATTATCTCAGTCCTTTGAAGTAACCGGATCTCATTTTAAAGGAGTATAAACTGAGGCTCAGACAGCCCAGTAACTTGCCCAAAGCCCCATAAGCTAGGAAGTGGTAGATGGGATTTGAATCTAAGTAGGTCACCAGGACACCATGGCCCACTTCCTAACCACTTTACTAGCACTATAGAGAGTTTAGTAATTCAAATTCCCTCCTATATGGTGGATGAACAGCTGAGTGGACAATAATGGGTAATGTTTACTGACTACTAATTATAAGCTTTAGATGGACTGTATCTTTTTCCTTCACAATAACCTTATGTTAGAAGGTTAGAAGCTATTATCAGAAGCTATTATCCCCATATTATCCCCATCCCCATTTTGAGGTGAGAGTATAAAGCTGTCTCCCCTCTTGGGACCTCAACCGTAAGGTATTGGAATACATCTGTCTTTGAAGCAATATTTTCTATTAGCAGAGGTACCTTAGACCTGAAATATGGAAAATGTAGCAGAGTTCATAGGTGGTTGTCAAGTACAGCCAAGTAAGTGTGACAGATGGGGGCAAAAAATGCTTTCAGGACACCCTGAAGCATGTCCAGTTGAGAGGGGTTAGCTGAGAAACCTCAGAGGCAAGCCAAGCTGACCAGTACCAATCACAGCTGTTTTCAAGACGAGTCATCACCAGGCTATATGAGGCTCATTTCTTAATGTAATGAAAAACTAACTGAAACCAACAACCAACATCATGCTTAGCTTGAAACACTAGGTGTTTTGAATAAAGTTAAGAACAAAACAAAGAAAACCGACATCATAGCTCTTACCAGATTACACATGAATAAAATCCAGATTCTTTCCCATGGCTCCAGGGTACATCCCATCCACCCCTTCCCACCTCGCAGGAGGTACTGCCGCTGGCTGTCTGCCTTGCTAGTTATTTACCTAAATCCTGCCGGTTCCTGGGATATACCGAGCTATTTTCTGCTTTGAGGCCTTTGCATTTGTCTTTCCATCCCCCTGGGTGCTCTGGCCCAGGCCCTCTCTTGCCTGGTCACCTTTCAGGAGGCTCCTCCCCGCCATGGCATCTCCAGGGAGCTGTCCTTTGCTTTTCTGCCTTTTTCCTTTCAGCCGCCTCCTTGTTTCCTTCGTCACCTCCCTCACATGTAATTATCCCTTTTGTTTTTCTTGTTTACTTTGTCTCTGCTGATCTTGAGCTGCACAAGGACCCTGTCCACAGCTCTATCCCTAGCACTTAAAAGGGTGCCCGACACATAGAAGATGATTTGCAAATATGTGTTGAATAAATGAATGAACGAAAATCATTATCTACGTACCCGTGGTAGCCAGGTAGAAAATATAATGGTGGTGAAATTAATAATAGGAACAAAAAATTATCAAATAGAGCCTAGAAATAAATTTGTGTAGGATGTATATTCATTTATTCAACAGAATTCAGCAAGTACCTGCTATGCCAGGCGCTGTGACGTAAAAGATGAATAAGACAAACATGGTCCTTTTGCCTGTTTTGAACTTAGAGAAATACAGAATTTAACTGAGACAGAGATGAAGCCATCATTTCTCTTAAAAATAGCGGGTGTATTATTTAACTCACAAGTCTGTCTGACTAGTTTTATGGGGGTGGCGGGCGGGAGGAGATGGGAGAGGGATATAGCAGAACAAAATTATCTGAAGTTTATCTGAAAAGAACCTCAGAGACTACTTGATTTATTTTTTAAAGACAGTGATGGGTGCTCTGGTTACTCATACTTCCAAACTACTGCAGTGTGGTACTGGCTTTGGAATAAGTCATAAGTGTAAGGTAAAGATAACATTTCAGATCGCTGGGTAGTCAATGTCTTGGTCAACCACTGATGTTGGGATGTGGACGGAATCATTTGAGGGGAAAATGAGATTCAGTCTTGACCTCAGACCATACTTTTTTTTTTTTTTTTTCAAATTACTTAAAGACTTAGTTGTAAAAAGTGAAACCATCAAAGTCTTGGAAGAAAATATAGATGGTTTTAATAATATAGATGATATAGAAATGGAAATATAGATGGATATAACGTTAGTGCAGAAAGGCCTTTCTAAGCCTGAATAGCAGGCAGAAACCTTAATGGAAGGTTTGGTGGTTTGGAGTACCTAAGACTAGACTTAGATGGCAAAACAAAGAAGGGGACAGTTTTTTATTTATTTATTTATTCATTTTTTGGCTGCGTTGGGTCTTCATCGCCGTGCACGGGCTTTCTCTAGTTGCAGCGAACAGAGGCTACTCTTTGTTGCAGTGTGCTGGCTTCTCATTGCGGTGGCTTCTCTTTGTTGTGGAGCACAGGCTCTAGGCACGCAGGCTGCAGTAGTTGTGGTGTGCGGGTTCAGTAGTTGTGGCTCTCGGGCTCTAGAGCACAGGCTCGGTAGTTGTGGCACACGGGCTTAGTTGCTCCATGGCATGTGGGATCTTCCCGGACCAGGGCTCAAACCCATGTCCCGTGCATTGGCAGGCGGATTCGTAACCACTGCGCCACCAGGGAAGTCCCAAAGGGACAGTTTTTAATACAACAGTAGATGGTGGTTAATAAGCTTAATATGTAAAATATTCTTAGACACCAGTAAGTGGGTTGTATCGAGAATCATCAAATCTTGGAGCGGGAAAGGGTCTAATCCTATTCTTACATTTTACCAATGTTGATGTCCATTTCCAGAGACGTTAATTTCCTTACTCAAAGCCATACAACTAGGTGATCAAGAGGACCCTTTTGCCCAGCCCCTCGGTGGCGTGTGGGTGCAGAGAGTTAGGGAGGTAATCCAACCAGGAAACCTAAAGAACTCGTGCTGGGGACAGTTCAGATAGTACAATTCCAAGTACAATTTCAAGAAAGGGTCAGAGGTCGAAAAAATAGATTTTCAAGCCTTAAATAAAAGAGGCATAGAGGATCACTAGTTGGCCGTGTATATAATAACATTTTTGAGTTCCTGGGGTGTTTTTCTTGTTGTTTTTTAGAAAATTAATTTAATTATCTGTTACAGTTTTTTGTTTTAATCCCAATTGAGATTTTATTCACTGTCCAAGTGGGTTTGCCTTGCCCGGGTCTTGGGGAACCTCAAGTATTTGATCAGAGAGGCCATAATGCAAGTAGCACACTGCATGCTAGCGGCTTGCCTGAATTTCAAGCTTAGTACTGAGTAGAAATAAAAAGCAACCTTTGAAATGTGCCAGCCTCGTTTGAAAAGAGAAATCATGGGAAGTGATAGCATTTGTCCCAGTTCATAACAAAATTCGTAGTATTCCTTCATTTTCTGTACAAATTACATCCTGGCTGTGTGTCAACACTGCACAGGGTTATGTGGATTAAAAAGAAGCTACACAGACATACAAATCAGCAAACGCAGGGGGCCTTATCCTTACCTCGGGTGAGGCTGGTGATCACCGTGAAGATTTGTGTGTGACGTATGTACAAGGTGCTACGTGGGTCTAGGGGAGAGAGCCACCGTCAGCCTGGTCTGAGGGATGAGCCAAGAAGGCGTCTAGTGGCCTTGAAGATGCTGTCAGTAATCAGTGGACACATCCCAGAGTTCATTCAGCTCCTTCGGATTAAATTACCTTAATTTAACTGTTTTAGGAGTTCTGTTTCCAGTGCTGGATATGTTTCTGGTGCTGAGGCATTGCTTCACAAACATTCTAATAAACTTCACTTCTCTGGCAGCGCCCCCAATTCCAAGGGGAAAAAAAATAATTGTTGTGAACATTTTCCTCTGTCCCCTTACCAGCATCTACCAAAAAAATATTTGGGTTAATTTATGCCATTTAAAAATAATAATTTTCCAACTACTGGTGATAGTTTTTTTTTCTTCTTCTTGCCTACTTATTCTCTTTTTACTTTCTACTAATTCTTGTTCTAACTCAGTTTAATTTTGTCGATTATAGTTTGGGAATGTGTGCTGTGCTTTTTGTGAAGCAGCCTATGTTAATATTTCTTCCAGGGGTGAATCGGGCGCCGGGAAGACAGAAAATACTAAGAAAGTCATTCAGTACCTTGCTCATGTCGCTTCTTCACACAAAGGACGAAAGGACCATAATATTCCTGTAAGTGTTTGTTCTGCTGTTGTTTTTTTAAAACCCTTAGATTTATTCTTTTGTAATTTTAGAAACAAGAATAAGGAAGCAAGCGTACTCAGTGTGCTGCTGTAATTGACAGCTCTCTTGTGTCCCCCACTCCCCACCCAGCAAGGAGGGAGCTAGGGCATCGGGAAATTGTTAGTAACTAGCGATTCCACCAGGGCAAACTGGAATTACGGTTGTAACCCGAAGCCGAATTTCTTACAAAGCTGTGGTGGGGATTGTTAAACATCGATGAGCAGTGCTTAGGAAGACTTCTTCGTTTCCACCAAAAGAAGATCCTCAGATATTTTCAGAGCTTCTTCCTGAACTTACAGAGCTACCACCCACAGCAGCCTGAGGGGAGGATAGAAATTTGGGGAGAATTGATGATAGAAAAGGGGTGAGAATATAAACGTCAGTTATCCTTAATCTGTAGATATGAGAAGTAGTAGTTAACACTCCCTGAGAGATGCCAGGCAAACCAGCTTTCGCGGTTCTAAAACGCACGTTGACTTGGTGCTTTGGATGTGGCTTACCGCTGGGAAAAGACCCAGACTTGCTAACGTTTGCATTTATCTGTTTGTAACGAGCAGCAGGGATCACCTAAACCAGTGAAACACCAGGCAAGTGCTTTTCTGTATGCTTCTTAGTCTTGACTGTTTGCACTAATTTCTGTCTTTGCATTGAATCTCTACTGGAAACAAATACCATTAGTTCTGAGCGCAATCTCCTATGAACAAAATATTTAGTTTTGAAATTGTGTTGCTTTGAGGCTTATTCTTTCCGGAGAAGCAGCATGCCATTTTGCTTTACCTTTGTTTTCTAGAGGAATTTTAATATTTATTTGCCCTTTCATCATGACATTGAATCATATGTTTATGAAGCCTGTAGACTTAGGGTTTCGTGTGTCAATTACCAGGTGGAATTACTTTAATGCTTCTTAAACAGGTGGAAACCTAACTTTATGCCACACATTACATTTTGAATTTGGGGCTGCAGCTTTAAAAGTTGCAACTTAAAAAATTTCTAATCTGTTAACATTGTAGGACCTGGTAAGTGTTTTAACCCAAAAGCCTCATTGTATTTAATACATAAATTTAGAATTTTCTTTATCCAGGGCAAGTAGCAGAGGAATGTTATTCTCCCTAATTATCAGATGCCTGCCTTTTAGCTCCGCAGAGCATAGCAATGAACAAACCGTGGACCGGAGCATTTCCTCCTGCTTGGCGAGAGAGGGAGGGCAGAGCTGAGCCAGATGCCTTGGGTAGAATGGGACGTCTGTACTTGGACATCCCATTCCCTCGCACTGGAACGGTTTTGGTTTGTCTGTCTTCCACAAGCATGGTGGTGCAAAGCTTGCATAAAGCAAGAAATGATAGTGTTATGAAAACAATCTCTTAATATAAAGAAACGATCAGAAACATCTAAAGGAATAGTCCCAGATACTGAGATTTTCAGATATCTTTTTTAGAATTCTTGAGAAATTCTCAGACACTAAAGCTGTACTATACCTATGAAGGCCCAGGATGTCCTTTTGCTTTTCGCCGTAGACCAGACCACTTTGGGAGGATGAATGAAACAATCATTATCCTATATGATATTTAAAGGCTTCTTTGCCAGTTAAAGAAGGAATCTCTAGACCAGCAACCAGCTTTTCTTTGTGTTTTAGAGTACATGCTAAATGACCTTTTAATACGTACCTAGATCACTAGCAAAATTGTGTTAAATAGTTAACGTACAGATTTAGTTTTTCGAAATCCTCTGTGGATTACATAAATCATTATCGTTAACATTTTGTTTCGATGTCATCTTAAACTACAGAGTGGATCCCTGTTGTGTGTGAGTAGCATGCCTTCCCCTGGATTTTACTTTGGCTCAAATCAACCCCTGTAAGCAGGTATCCTCCAAGAAGGCGAGGCGACAGCTTCTCTGGGCCGTGCTGCACTGTCATTACTGATTTGCATGTCCTGTTGCATGTTCTCACTCTGCGCAGAATCTTCCATGCTGCTTTCCCCAAGGTTATGTTAAAGCTAGTCAAGTAGTAGCTATGCCATGTTTTTAGAAACATGAGAAGACTGCTGGTTCTCAATTAATTTTTCTTCCCCAGCACACCTGAGGAATATGAGATACTCCTGCGCCTAGGGACTGGTCACACCCTGGGAGGGGTTGGATCACGAACTTCCTTCTCTCCCCACACCCCCTCCCCCTCCGGGGCAGCCGTAGGCATCACTTCCTCACCCCATTTTGAGGATGACTGCCGTAAAGTAATGGTTATACTTTGCAAAGGCAGTGTTTCTCTTGGTTTCATATCACTGGTTTCCAAATTTATGTTGAACTTTATTGGCAAAACTTAGATTCCCAGGACCAGTTTGTGTCAATTGCTAGCATTTTATCACTAAACAGCAGTATAAATTGTAAAAACAAAGTGGAAGGCATTTGTAGGTTCCTGATTTTGTGAGTCTTGGTCTCTTTGCTCATTCTTTTTTTAAAATAACTTTATTAAGATTTAAATTCATGGCCCATAAAATTCACTCCTTTAAAGTGTACAGGTCAGTGTTTTGTTTTGGTTTTTTTTTTTCAGTGTATTCCCAGAGTTATGCAATTATTACTACAATCAATTTTAGAACATTTTCATCACCCCAAAAAGAAACCTTATACCTATTAGGAATCACCTTCCATGTTCTCCCAGCCCCTGGAAATCACTCATCTAC
Organism: Physeter macrocephalus; assembly: GCF_002837175.3. Taxonomy (NCBI): domain Eukaryota; kingdom Metazoa; phylum Chordata; class Mammalia; order Artiodactyla; family Physeteridae; genus Physeter; species Physeter macrocephalus. The sequence continues at coordinate 88,725,560 of NC_041227.1, forward strand.
TTCCTGTCTCTCTGAATCTGCCTATTCTGGGTATTTTATATGAACGGAATCGTGTAATATGTGGTTCTCACCGGGCATAACGTTTTCAAGGTTCTTCCATGCTGGAGCATGTGTAAGTGCTCCATTCCTTTTTGTGGCCAAATAATAACCTGTTCTATTAAATTTGTCACGTTCTGTTTATCCCTTCACCAGTTGATGGCCATTTGGATTGTTTCCACTTTGGCACCAATATGAATAATGCTGCAATATATAAGTTTTCACGCAGCCATACATTTTCAGTTCTCTTGGGTGTATACCTAGGAGTGGAATTGCTGGATTGTGGTAATTTTCTGTTTAACATTTTGAGGAACTGCCAAACTTTTCCATAGAGGCTGCACCACTTTACATTCCCCGCAATGTCTGAGGTTGCCAGTGTCTCCATATCCTGGGCAACACCTGTCATTGTCTTTTTATTAAGGCCATCCTAGCGGTGTGAAGTGATCGATTTTTTTATGTTTACCTTATAACTTCATCTTCATTATAGAAATATGAACAAATGTAAGAAATAAATTTTCAAAATTAAGGTCACAATATTTAAGAAGTAAAACATTTCCCTGTCAACTTTTACTTACCATAACAAAATGAGTCCTCGTTTGGCTTAATGCCCCGGCCAACAGCAAGTATAGCTCCAGTGCCCATATCCCCTCATCGTAGGTCACTGTTACCGACCCTCGACGTCTGGCACGGTGTTCAGGGCCACTCCAAAGCCTGGACATGGTACGATTTCAGAGCAGATTTGAGGACAACTAATTTCTTAAACTGGACCATCCCCTGGGAATGGCCCCTTCAAGCCAGCCCACCTCCCCACTGACTCCTGAGTCATCCACCTCTAGATGGCAGCTTCCGATGACTCTGTATCTACTGGTCTAAACTGCCTTGAACTAAGACCAGAAGGTGATAGATAGCAAGTAACAAGCACCGAAATTAGAGCCTGCCACTCGAGATTAGAGTCTGGTTCTAAACACGGCGATTGACTGCTGCCGCCAGCTTCCAGCCCTACTCTGTGGTCAGTGGGACACCTGCAGCTTTGCCCATCAGGCCTACAAGGTGCAGCAGGAGTCCAGCCCGAGTCCCCTTGCTGGCTGAACTGGAGTTTTGAAAGAGGTGTATGTATACATATATATATATATATATAATTTTTTAAACCAATTTAAAACTCATCCTATGTCTATCATATAGCAAGTGTATATAATGCATTATGTAATAAACACAAGGGTATAGTTTTCATCACGATTGGTATACACATATATATATATATAATTTTTTAAACCAATTTAAAACTCATCCTATGTCTATCATATAGCAAGTGTATATAATGCATTATGTAATAAACACAAGGGTATAGTTTTCATCACGATTGGTAAACCTTTAAAGCATCATATAATTCTAAATACTTAGCACTTTAAAAATAATTTAAATAGCTAATGCTGATTTCTTTTCCCCACATTCCCAAGTGACATTTCTCATTACTGTGTAGAGTAGAAAAGGGACATTGCCATCCAAGTCCCAGCAGAAAGGCTAGCACTTAGTCACTGTCCCCTGATGGTTTGTAAATGGCTTCATAATTTGGTTGAGAGCTGTAAGCCCTGTTTATCTAAATGTGAAATTATTCAATGCAGAAATGGTCAAATTTTAGTGGTAATTTCTTAAAGATCATTTTTGTGTGTTTTATAACATTAGCTCTGTGTCAAGCTCTTTGTGATTCATTTATGAGTCTTTGAGATCTTTACTTGGTCTCAGTGATGTCAAAAATCCATTGGAAGAGAAGTACCACCACATTCCTGTTAATGTAGTGGCCTCCAAAGCAGGGACCCAAGCCTGCGGTTACCACAGTGATTATGAGGACCCTTAACCCAAATCTTACTTCCACCTCTGGCTCACCACCATCCCCTCCCCAAATACTACTAGAATGTCTTCGGACCGCTGATAACCCATCCATTCAGCAAACATTCACGGAGCATCATTTTGGCGTGATACTGACTAACCTCATGCAGGGTATACAGCCGGTGCCTTTAAGCCAAGAGAAGAAAGAATGGAATCAGGATCAGTGGATCACGTGCACACATGTGCGTGTACACACACGCGCGCGCATACACACGCGAAGGAGAAAAGAAAAGAATCTATAAACTTGACCCAAAGAATTCTTGAAGCCATGTCTAGGGAATATTAAAATGAGGTATACAATATTTGTCTTACCTCCAAGTTAGGAAAATATTTTAAAGATAGATTATTATTGAAAGTATTTTTATTATGATTTGGTAGGATAGCGTGTAATTTTAAGGAATCTGTATTCTAACTCCTTGATCTAACCGTAGGAATGTCAGGTAAAGGCAGTGCCCCACTTATCAAGTCCGGGTTTTTTTTGACAGTTTCTACACCCTGATCACACAGATTGAGTGAGGTTAAGGGATTCTAGAGCCCAAATCATTATTGCGGTGCCAGGGCACCGAGAGCTTTGTGAGATGTTAGCACAGACTCAGTGATGGCTGTGACCTCTAACCTCCAGGGGAAAGGCACTTCTGCGTCACAGCACGATGGCTGCTATTCTCAGTGATGCCTCTCAGCCATTAACATTGGTTCAGGACACCATGTTTAAGAAACTTTGATAGCATGTAGTGTTTAGAAAGATTTACATCAGAAATAGTCTGGTGTCTTGGAGTCCATAAACGGGAAGATCCCCTGTACAGGGAGCATATTATCTAAAGCCAGGAATGTGAGTTGATGCCATGTCATGACATTCACGTGGCAGGACTGGTTCCTGACTGGTTTCAGTTGAACACAATAGTAGACTATAGATAAAACCTGCGAAAATAATCCAGACAATCGGACAATCCAGATAAATGCTCTAGAGTAGACGTGTAACACTGCAGCGCCTCACTGTGTCACGTGCTTCAGGAACATTTCCTACCCTTTCATTGGAGTGAACCACACCACCTAAACATCCAACCACACCTGGGTTAGATGCCGAGACTGCGTGTATGGCATAGATTTGTTCCTGATTTTGGAGTCGATGATAGCGTAATACGTCACAGAGCAAGTGGCCATTAATTTTAAAATCTTAATGTGAGCTTCCTTGTACTCTTTTTTTTGCTTAGAGAATCACAGTAGCTAGCAGTTTTTATTCTTTCTTGAGGTCTGGTATACTGTGGGTATTTTAAAATACAGGGGTAAGATTTGTGTTTGGAAAGAACAGATTTATTTAAGTCCTACGGTGTAATTCTGAAATTACGTTCCAGGGATACAGAAATGCCTCATGCTTCCCCATGTAGCCTTCTGTTGTGTTTCATGATTAAAGCATATATTAATATACTTACATATTTTGTTTGTAAAATCTGTTTTATAGCTTAATTTGCATATAAGTAATGACCATTATACCAAATACAGTATACTTAGCTTTTTTTTTTTTTTTTTTTTGTGGTATCTGGGCCTCCCTCTGCTGTGGCCTCTCCCGTTGCGGAGCACAGGCTCCGGACGCGCAGGCTCAGCGGCCGTGGCTCACGGGCCCAGCCGCTCCGCGGCACGTGGGATCCTCCCAGACCGGGGCGCGAACCCGGTTCCCCTGCATCGGCAGGCGGACGCGCAACCACTGCGCCACCAGGGAAGCCCAGCTTTTTAAATATGTGCAAGAACTCAGTAGCGTCGCCATCTTTGTCATCTCTGAAACTGGAGATGAGGACATTGCCCTGTCTACATCGTTAAGATATTATGTGAAACCCTTGGAAAAATGGCAAGTCTTATTACCAGTACAGTGGAAATTATTAGAATTTGCTGCCTTAAATCTTTGGAACGAGGCAAAGTAGAAATAAGCAGAAGTATAAGTATTAATATGTCCTTAATTGAAGTATCATGCTAAATTTCATTTCATGAAAACCAGTTTGCTGTATTTTAAAAATTCTCCACTTAATTTATGTGCCCCGTCCTTAAATTTACCATCACTGTGCAATGTGACATTTTCTTCTCCTTGTGAGTGCGTGATAGATGCTAATTTTTTCCTTTAGCAGAGCCCATAAGACCAAGATAAGAAGCCAACAACAAAGTTTGCTGGATGGCAAATAAAATGAAAATACTGAGCAGAAGAGGCAGTGTTTGGTTTTGCTTTTTTTTTTTTTTTTCTCTGAGGACTGGAGTAAACATGTTAGATTAACATATATTTGCTTTTATTTGTGTGTGTGTGTGTGTGTGTGTGTGTGTGTGTGTGTGTGTGTGATGTCTTTTAGGGGGAACTTGAACGGCAGCTTTTGCAAGCAAATCCAATCCTGGAATCATTTGGAAACGCAAAGACTGTGAAAAATGATAACGTGTGTGTGTGTGTGTGTGTGTGTGTGTGTGTGTGTGTGTGTGATGTCTTTTAGGGGGAACTTGAACGGCAGCTTTTGCAAGCAAATCCAATCCTGGAATCATTTGGAAACGCAAAGACTGTGAAAAATGATAACTCATCTCGTTTTGTAAGTTTAAAAGCACCAGAAGCTTTTCATTCCTCAGACTTCTAGTTGAATGTCTACCATGATTAAGCAAATCAAGTACCTTCCTTCCTAACAGATGTAGTATGGAACAGGGCTGTCCAGTAGAAATACAGTGCAAGTCACGTGTAATTAAAATTTTCCTAGTAGTCGCATTTTAAAAAGCAAAACAAATGGGAAAGTAATTTTAATCATATGTTTATGATATATAGTTATGTATATAGATAGTTATGTATTATTCTGTGGATGTCTAATTATATAACCTCTCTGAACTTATTTCTTCGTTTTTGATTGGGGATGATATATAATTATGAGGTTGGCGTGGAGACTAAATGAGATGCGTGCTGAATACTTAACACAGAACCAGGCACAGTAAACACGCAACAAGCGAAGTTGGAATTTGATGTGGTAAATTGTTCTTTTCATACATTACCATTTCTGTGGGATGTGGACCTCAGAATAATTTGTCCCTCACATTTTGTCTCCTCAAAAATTTCCTCTCAGCCGCTCGACTCTCCTAATTTGCTGAAAGCTTTACTTCCTCCCTCAGCCCGACCGGCTCGCACACCTAGTCTGGGGACGTTATCCTGGCGGCAGCCGGCTCAGTGTTGACACTCTCATAGCAGATCATTCAACTTCTGTTATTTCTACCTAAGTCATTCGAGTTAATTCTATGTTTTTCCTCCCTCCTCTGATATTAGACGTCTTGGTTAAAGTTAAGAAGGCCAGAATCAGAGACTTCAATTCTAACAATCCCTTGACGGGCGGTTTCTGGGAATCGGGTTCACTGTGACATTCTTTACTCTGGGTCCGCACGTTAATCTCCTGATGATGTGCTTTCTGTGGTTAGGAGAAGCCACCAGATCCCAGAGGACTCAGGAAATACCAGGGTAGCTAGATAACCCCCTGTGTGCCTTTGCCCGGGCTGCCAAAACAGCACCACGGACTGGGTGGCTTAAACAATAGACATGTATTTTCTCCCAGCTGGAGGAAGTCTGGTGTCAAGGTGTCGGCGGGGTTGGTTCCTTCCGAGGCCTCTCTCCCTGGCTTGTGGATGGCCGTCTCCTGTGAATTCACGTGGTCTTCCCTCTGCGTGTCTGTGTCTGTTCTTCTCTCATAAGACCCCAGTCATATTGGATCCGGCCCACCCTAGTGACCTCATTTTAGCTTAATTACGTCTGTGAAGACCCTTTCTTTAAACATAGTCACGCTCTGAGCTACTAGAGGTTAGGACTTCAACATATGGATTTGGGGGTGGGGGACGATTCAGCCCATAACACCCTCAGAGGTAGTTTAAGTGCGAGAGACTTTCCAAGTTATGTAAGAAGTATGGGACTGTTTGCTTGGAATATTGTTTATTCCCAGTAAGATAAAATCTGAAGATTTGCTTAATCCAAGTTCATTTAGTAATTATTTTAGCTTTTTCTGGACAAAGTGGGCTAACAGATGTGCCCTTGTCAGTAGGAAGCATGGCTGTGACTTTTGGCTCTGGGGAAACTGAGCTGCTTTTTGAGTTTCTATCATTCTTTGGATCATCAGCACTGAGCTGGAGCCACGGTTAAATCTGAAATTCTTCCTCCTGAAAGCCCTGTATTTAGTGGCTGTGTCACTGGATGGGAGACACAGTGAGCTACCAGCTTTGGTATGTGCGTCTCCGTGAAGATTTTCAAGGACTTCTTAGTGGAAAATGTTTTATTTTACCACATAAATCAAGTTACCAGTCTATTCTGATTCTACCCCCGCCCCCGCAAACCACACTCTAAATTCAAGAAGAGCACTTTTGTACCCATTTGTCTCATTTTTGCCTAGAAAAGATAAATTGCTACTAACCAGTCATGTGTGTCCTTTGGTAAAGAATGTAGTGATTCTGTTACTAAGCGGTAAAGAGTCATCTACTGAGGTTTTTGTGTTTGGGACAGACAGACGTGTTGCCATGTAACAAATTCCCCTAAGACCTAGTGACATAAAACGTTTATCGTCTCAGCGTTTCTGAGCGCTGGTTCTGGCCCGTGGTCTCCCGTGAGGTCGTCATTACTGTGTGATTGGCTAGCGCCGAGGCATCTGAAGGCCTGCTGAGGCTGGAGGAGCTTCCCAGCTTACTTGGGTAGCTTTTGGCAAGAAGCCTCAGCTCCACACCTCAGTGGCCTCTCTGCACGGCATGGCAGCCGGCATCCCCCAGAGCAGGTGACCCAGAAGGTAGGGGTTATTGAGGCCATCTTGGAAGTTGGCTACCAGAGATCATTAGATTTCCATATTGACATGTGTAGCTTATAATCCGTAATTTGCATTACTCTAGATCAGTGGTTCTCAATTTGGGGTCCCCTGGGGATCCCACGTTTGACGTCTCGTGGGTGGAGGCCAGGGATGTTGGTAAACGTCCTCCGGTGTACAGGACAGGCCCCACCACAGGGTTAGCCCCAAACGTCAGCAATACGGAGGTTGAGAAACTCTGCTCTAGTTTGTTCCTTTAACTTGTAGTCTAAATGAAGCCGATCACTTTTTGAAGTTTATTTGCAGAGCAATTACTCTACTTAAGTCTCCTTAATGTTTGTTATGGACGCATCCTGTTCCAAAGGTTGATAAAACAATTCGGGTGGGAGCTTCTTTTACATTCTACTGGTGGGAAGAATTTCTTAGATTGTTTCCTAGCAAGATTGGTTCTAGCAAGAATCACCCATTCAGTGTGAATTCTCAGCAAACCCTGATTCAGCTGAGGTTCCACCTTCCAAAGTGCTTGTCCTACTGAGTAATCATCATTAAGTATGCTCAATCTAATCTAGTAACAGCTAATCCTTTTTTTTTTTGGAGTATAATTGCTTCACAATGCTGCGTTCATTCCTGCTGCACGATGAAGTGAGTCAGCCATAGGCATACATATACCCCATCCCTCTTGGACCTCCCTCCCACCTCCACCCCCAGCCCACCCATCTGGGTGGTCACAGAGCACTGAGCTGAGCTTCCTGTGCTGTACAGCAGGTTCCCACTAGCCAGCTGTTTTCCACATGGTAGTGTATATGTGTCAATCCTAATCTCCCAATCCGTCCCACCCTCCCCTTACGCCCCTGTGTCCACATGTCTGTTCTCTACGTCTGTGTCTCTATTCCTGCCCTGCAAATAGGTTCATCTGTACCATTTCTCTAGATTCCACATGTATGTGTTAATATATGATAGTTGTTTTTCTGACTTACGTCACTCTGTATGACAGACTCTAGGACCATCCACACCTCTACGAATGACCCAATTCCATTCCTTTTTATGGCTGAGTAATATTCCACTGTATATATGTACCACATCTTCTTTATCCATTCCTCTGTCGATGGACATTTAGGTTGTTTCCATGTCCTGGCTATTGTAAATACTGCTGCGGTGAACATTGGGGCGCATGTGTCCTTTTGAATTATGGTTTTCTCAGGGTATATGCCCGGTAGTGGGATTGCTGGGTCATATAGGAGTTCTATTTTTAATCTTTTAAGGAACCTTCATACTGTTCTCCATAGTGGCTGTATCAATTTACATTGCCACCAACAGTGCAAGAGGGTTCCCTTTTCTCCACACCCTCTCCAGCATTTATTGTTTGTAGATTTTTTGATGTTGGCCATTTTGACAGGTGTGAGGTGATACCTCACTGTAGTTTTGATTTGCATTTCTCTAGTAATTAGTGATGTTGAGCATCTTTTCATGTGCCTCTTGGCCATGTGTATGTCTTCTTTGGAGAAATGTCTGTTTAGGTCTTCTGCCCATTTTTGGATGGGTTTGTTTGTTTGTTTTGATATTGAGCTGCATGAGATGTTTGTATATTTGGGGGATCAATCCTTTTGTCAGTTGCTTCATTTGCAAAATTTTCTCCCATTCTGAATGTTGTCTTTTTGTCTTGTTTATGTTTTCCTTTGCTGTGCAAAGCTTTTAAGTTTAATTAGGTCCCACTTGTTTATTTTTGGTTTTATTTTCATTACTCTAGGAGGTGGGCCAAAAAAGATCTTGCTTGTGATTTATGTCAAAGAGTATTTTTCCTATGTTTTCCTCTAAGAGTTTTACAGTATCTGGTGTTACATTTAGGTCTTTAATCCATTTTGAGTTTATTTTTGTGTATGGTGTTAGGGTGTGTTCTAATTTCATTCCTTTACATGTAGCTGTCCAGTTTTCCACTGCACCGCTTATTGAAGAGACTGTCTTTTCTCCATTGTATATTCTTGCCTCCTTTGTCATAGATAAGGTGACCATAGGTGCATGGGTTTATCTCTGGGCTTTCTATCCTGTACCATTGATCTATATTTCTGTTTTTGTGCCAGTACCATACTGTCTTGATTACTGTAGCTTTGTAGTATAAAAGCTAATCTTTTTAGAAAAGATTTTTAATTAAGGCAGTATTCTTAGCTATTCATTCAACCAAGAAACAAACATATCTTTAATATTGATTTAGGGCTTTAATTCTTAGAAAGTCAACTTTGTATTGATATGTACGATATTTTTTTTAAAGAGTTTAGTAGCTAGCTACTATTATCATAAGACATTAACTGCACAATACAACAAGAACTTGATTTTAGCAGGTCCATAGAAAATAGTGAAGTAATTAGTTCTGTTGACTGACTCATGTTCAGTTAAAACACCCTTTAGCAGTTGCCTGTGGGTGTTGCCAACACTGGTTCTCACGGGGTTAGAGAGTAGCCAGTGTAGACTCTTTTTTTTTTTTTTTTTTTTTTTTTTGGTATGCGGGCCTCCCTCTGCTGCGGCCTCTCCCGTTGCGGAGCACAGGCTCCGGACGCGCAGGCTCAGCGGCCATGGCCCACGGGCCCAGCCGCTCCGCGGCATGTGGGATCCTCCCAGACCGGGGCGCGAACCCGGTTCCCCTGCATCGGCAGGCGGACGCGCAACCACTGCGCCACCAGGGAAGCCCCTAGACTCATTTTTAAATTAAATTTTATCAATTTAGATTTTTTGTTGTGCATTTCAGTTAACTGTCAAGCGCCTATTCTTTGCCAGGCACTGTGCTGCTTGCTTGTTATCTCCATTGGATGTCTAATGGATTGCTTGAATTAACAAATGGAACTTTTATTTTCTTTCAAAGTTTCTTTTTTTAAGTCTGATGTCAATAAATGGTACCATCAAGTCACCCGGTTGCTTAAACTTAAAATAAGAACAACAAAACCTAGAAAAACAAAATACCTAGGAATCATCCTTGATTGAGCCTTTTTCTCATGGCCCATGTCCAAGCCAGGAGTGAATTTTGTGGTTCCACCTCCAGAACGTATTTCACATCTGTCCACGTTTCTCCTTCTCCCTTCCCTAAACTCCTTGTTCGTCTCAAACCTGGCCTGAGGAGGTTTCCTCTGTATCCTCTATCCCAGTGTCCCGCTGATTTCCCTTGTAGCACTTACCACAGTCTGTAGTTGGCGCTCTGCTTATCTGTGATCTCTCTCCTGCTAGCATGTAAGATCTCTGGCAGTAGGGACCCCATCCACCTTGCTCTCTGGATCCTTAGTTGCCTCTGCCTCCCACATGTAAGTACGTAGTAAGTGTATGTATTTATGGAATCCATAGTTACAGTGTGGTTGCCTACTAAGCGCTTGACACTCTTCTGTGCCCTGGGAATATATCAATGCACAAAACAAAGGTCTGCAGCCTCACAGAGCTCACCTTCAGTTGGGTTTTACCTTTTATGTGTTTCTGATGACATGCCATCATGTACAGTTGAGCTCAGGGAGTGTTGCACGTGCCAGGCTCTCTGAGAATATGCATGCCCCAGTTTCTTGGTTTTTTTTTTTTAATTGAAGCATAGTTGATTTACAATATCATGTTAGTTTCAGGTGTACAGCAAAGTGATTCAGTTACACATTTTTTTCATATTATTTTCCATTATAGGTTATTACAAGATATTGAATATTGTTCCCTGTGCTATACAGTAAATCCTTGTTGCTTATCTGTTTTATATGTAGTAGTGTGTATCTGTTAGTCCCATACTCCTAATTTATCCCTCCCCACCCTTCCCCTTTGGTAACTGTAAGTTTGTTTTCTATGTCTGTGAGTCTGTTTCTGTTCTGTAAATAAATTCATTTGTTATTATTTTTTAGATTCCACATATAAGCAACATCGTGTAATGTGTCTTTCTCTGTCTGACTGACTTCACTCAGTATGATAATCTCTAGGTCCATCCGTGTTGCTGGAAATGGCAATGTTTCATTCTTTTTTATGGATGAGTAGTATTCTGTTGTATACATATGCACCACATCTTTTTATCCATTCATCTCTTGCTGGACACATAGGTTGCTTCCATGTCTTGGCTACTGTAAATAGTGATGCTGTGAACATTGGGGTGCACGTATCTTTTCAAACTAGAGTTTTCGTGTTTTCCGGATATATGCCCAGGAGTAGGATTGCTGGATCATATGGTAACTATTTTTACCTTTTTAAGGAACCTCCACCCTGTTTTCCATAGTGCGTATGCCCCAGTTTTAGAAGTGTGGGCAGAAGGTGCATGGGAGCTGCTGGCCCCACAGCCAGGCCAGCCTGGGATTGGGGTTGGACATCAGACCGAAAGAGTGATGTGACGTTAAAAGATGAGTTGTGTGTACGGTGGAATTCCGTGTAGTCATTATTTACAAGCCACATGCCTGCAGTGAAAATATTAGAAACTATAAAGTCTGTAAATTTTAGAATCCACTTGTTTCCATTTCTTTGATCTGATATAGACAAGTAATTTCCTGAAGCATGTCTTTTCTTTCTAAGGTGACTAGCACATGGTTTGTATTGAAGGGGATTCTTTAGGAGAGCATTGCCCTTATGAAGATAATCGTTCACAGTTAGTCCAGCTCTCTATGGACAAGTGAAATGTGTTCCAGATGGAGGAGATTTATGTAAAATGAATGTCTTGTAATGAAACTTTAGAAACAGGGAGTTCAGTTTCAAAATGATTTTATCAGCAGATACGTCTCATCTTAGAAAGTTTTAGTAGGGATTACTTTCCATATCTGCACAAATCTTTTCCTTTATTTCTTCTTTTTTTTTTTTTTCCTTTGCAAAGATTTAAGCCAATTTGGCAATTCCGTTTTATGTACCTTGTGGTAGCTAATTAGCCTGTAATTTTTGAAGCTAGATAAAGCCTCCAGGTGCCTCCTTACCCCTCGGCTACCAGGTTACAATGAAAGTGAGTCAGAATTCTGCACCCTCACATGTATTATTGAGCAGGCACCAAAATCAGTTTTGTGGGTAACTTGAACACAGTTGCTGTTCTGTCTTGTGTTGTCTCACCGAGCCTTTCTGTAAAGATTTACCGAGGCAAATGTGACAGTATCAGACACAGAACGTGGTCTGCACCACGCAACACCCATCCTCCAGTTCCGCGGCTGCCCTCCCAACCCTGCAGCCCCTGGGGCTCGCTGCAGCCTTGACACCCGGCCCACACCAGACTGGCTGGCGGACATCTGTGTATTTCCAGTCAGTCCATGGCTATTAATGTCACTCATTTTTCCCCAGGAATTTCTAACATCCGTTACACTAAGTAACAGGGCCACTTAGTTCACAAGAAAACTCATTTTACTAATTAACAAAGCTTCTGGTGTAATCTGGAGATTAAGATAGCTGAAGCATTTAAAATAGCCATCTGGCCTTGGGATTAAATCCTAACTAATTACTTCCCGAATGGGTTTTCCCATTTAGGGCAAATAGCTGCCTCCAGAGTGGAGATAATTTCCTGGAGCAAACTAATACACATCCATACCACGCTATCTATACTAACAAGTTTTCAGGTAAATTACAGATCTTATAACAACTTTAAATACCAAATTAGGAAGGGGGAAAGTATTTTCAGAGCATGAAACAAACCTGCATTGTCCCTGTAGTAAGTTGCTAACAACCTAGGTTTAATAACTATGGATACGTCGTAACCACCCACCGAAAAAGTTCCAGAAAGTCAGTGTCGATTCAGAAGGAATAAAATTCTTTAAGTAAGATAATTTTCTTCTTATTTTCTTGACAGTATCAAAATATCCAAGTTGCCCTATTGCACCTTTTGAGTGAAATTCTTTACAGTTTCTGTTTTACATAAGAGAGGATTCTAGCCATCTTTGCTGTTCAGACTCTTGCAGTAACATGCTGTCTTAGTTGTCCTTGGATTGGGAAGCAATGTGCATGGCATCAAAATGCATCCTCTATCATTAACACATAATGTACTTGTCCTATTTTTTGCTTTTCCTTTGTTTTTGTTTTTATTGGCGAAATCCTGGTTGAATATTCTGAGTACCATAATCTGACCTATATGGGAATCAAATACAGTGTGGTCATCTTCACCACCAGTTTCTTCACATCATGTCTAAAAGATGAGAGGACCCAACCCATTTAAAAGTAAAACTCTGCTTGTTTTCCACTTTAGATTTGTATGTTAATAAAAATGTTAATTCTGAAAGAGTATTTATTATGTATGTGAAGGAAAAGCTTTTCAACCTATATATTTTATTTTCTCCCCTGACTCCACCACAAGACTAACACTGAAGTGATTTCACATCCCCTGGCCTGCCTCTTACCTAATTTGCCAGGATGTTCAACATTAAGGGGAATATTTAAATCCTAGACCATTTGGGGGATATTCCATAAAGTATTTCTTTTTGCTTTTTTCTGTTGTCAAAATATCGATACTCGGGTAGATCTCGTAAAATAGCTGAACATGAGTACCACTTAGCATAGAGAGTTGATAATTTTCAACTTTATAAGGTTTTTTTGTTTGGTTAAAGTGTTTAAAAAATAGAACCAAGATTTATTTGTTACTAAGTAGGTTGTTTTCAAAGTTACTGGTTTCTTTTGGGGTCAGGACAGGGCCAGAGGGACACCCCTAGTCCACTCTGCCTTCTCCCACATGTAGGCTTTCTCATTCCATCCTCTTTTTTCATTAGTTTTTTGCCTGGCCCTTTTCCTTTAGCCAAAAGAGATTTCTCTGGCACTGGCTGTAATGGTTAGAGCAACTACGGATGTCAGTTATAAAAAGGAAAGGGAACCGATTTGGCTAGGGAACTGATGAGCAAATTAGATGTTGTATGTTGGTGACTTTGTTTATCCAGGTAAGTGATCATATGTCTAAATTATTTGGGGACATTTCTTTTTAGGTTACCTGTTCAGAAGCCCGTGTTTTTAGTTCAGAAGAACTAAAAAACTTTAGTTTGTTTTTTTTCTCCTTTGAATCTAACTTCCTTTTTTAGTTTATGTTTTCTCATGAAGTAAAGGAAAAATAAGTTCACAAACATAAAATGGATAGTGTTCAATTTAAAATTTTAAAGTTAATAGAGTTCAACATTACCAGTGTGATAACTTTGTCCTTTTGCCCAAATAAAGAATTTCTTTTGTTTAATGAATTTTGAACTTCTAATGTAGAGTGGTAAAGAAAAGGGACTAGGAAATAGTATAAGAAGTTGAAAGCTTAAACAGCGTGTAGATAAATACATAATAAATTAGACAAGTTATTGAAAGCTGAAAATATGTATTACTATATAATGAATTTTTAAGTGAAATATTCAGTAAGAATTAGGTCATATGATATGATTTTGATTAACCTTTCTGCAGGGTTAAAGTGAGAAGTTTGAAAAAGTATCTGTTTGAGCAGTTGTGTTGGCAGTGTAATCTTTGCAGCTTTGAAGTAATAACATTGTCTTGACTACTGTCTCTTAAAATAGTAATTTTTTACTAACTTAATGAAATAGTGTATAGATGATACAGCTGTTTAAAATTTGTAAAGAATTTTAATCCTCATTATAACATTAGGACCTGATTTTAGTTTTTGAGTTTCTTTTTTGAGCAGTTCTAATGATTTGTAAGGACTGATAGTTTTGAACTTAATTGTTTCTTAAGGGTCTTCCACAAAACAAGAACAAAAATGACTTATTTTAAAAATAGCATAAAACTTATTTTCTCTCATAATTACCATATGAGTCCTTTGGGCCATTTTATAAATCTAAGAAAAATTAAGGGTTTTAGTGATCTTATTTTTTTCTGTATTTTGTAACATTTTGCTGTTTTATCATCCTTGGAATTGATTCATCATCACTCATCAGTTATTCCCAACAGTGTTTAAAAAGACTAAAATAGGGGCTTCCCTGGTGGCACAGTGGTTAAGAGTCCGCCTGCCAATGCAGGGGACACGGATTCGAGCCCTGGTCCAGGAGGATCCCACATGCTGCAGAGCGGCTAAGCCTGTGTGCCACAACTACTGAGCCCACGGGCGCGCCTAGAGCCCGTGCTCTGCAGCAAGAGGAACCACCGCGATGAGAAGCCCATGCACCGCAACAAAGAGCAACCCCCGCTCACTGCAACTAGAGAAAGCCCATGCGCAGCAATGAAGACCCGACGCGGCCAATAAATAAATAAATAAATAAATTTATTTAAAAAAAAAAAAAGATTAAAATAATAAGACTAATGGAATTGCCTAGAAGGAGGCTGTAACAGTGACTGTTGCATCATCCTTTCGTTTGCTTATTGTATTGCCCAAAGAATTGCATTATCTTTCAAGAAGGTATGAAAGAATGCTACAGACAGCATTTTTGTAGTCTGCTTTTAGATTTCAGTGAACATAGTTGAAAAAATCAGAAGTTTTCACCTTAATGACAAAGAGGAGTAAAGTGACAGAGGAACACATTTCACAAATATTAGATGAATCAGAAGATGAATGCAAAGAGACAGGCAGCGTTGTAGACTCTGATGACAGTGAAATTGGTTCTCTAAGTCTCAGGTTGAGTCTTCAAATAGTGTAGCCTTGAATTTTCTCAAACTCAAGAACAATCTATTTCTAAAGACAAAAAGGAAATATGTCATTGACATCCAGTTAGTCATTCAACAGGAAGGATTTCCTAACTCAGAATTTTGTAATAAGAATCTGGACTGCTGGTTTTACTAAACGGCCGTGTGACAGTGTTCTTTCATCTTGTGTAATGTTTGTGGATCAGCATTTATGCAGTATGGTTTGTAAAGGGACAAATGCTGAAGGCAGAATTGTATATGAAAGTGATTGGAAGGAAGTAGACGGTGTACAAATGAAGAGATTCATTGGATTGACCACTCTAATCAGTGCTTGTAAATCTAAAAGTGAAAATGTTTTACAATTACAGAGCCAAAAAGGACTTCCTCTCATAAACAAAATTATGGGCTGTCATTATGGGCTGTCAGAGGTTTTAGGTAGTCTTCCAGTAGTGCATTCTGACAACGCAAGGGCAATAATAAGTGAGAACCTGTTGGTGGAAGGGTAGAAAGGTGTTGATAGTTGCCACTCTGAACAACTGTTACCCTAGGATGTTGTATCTCTTGAAGATAAGGGAGTAGTTTTGCTTACAACTTAGAGGTTGAAATCAGACTGCAGTGTATCATGGACTAGTACTCTCTGTAGTAGTTTTATTTTAAGAGAACATAAACACAGATCCTCCCTTTAAATTACCATTTAGTTTGAAGCTAACGGACCTACTTGATAAACTGTAAGACTACTCAGCTCCGCTGGGCTGTTTCTGGGAATCCTGTTCCCATAGCACCACCTCTCAGTCCTCTGGACGTGCCCGGACCACGTTCACATGCAACACTTCGTGTCATGTGGTAATTTACGTTTAACTTTTAAGAAACTGGCAAACTGTTTTCCAAAGTGGCTGTACCAGTTTGCATTCGTTCCAGGGTTGTATGAGAGTCCTAATTGTTCTATATCCTTGCTGGTCTTTCTTAAAAATTTTACAGAGTGGATATGAGTGCTATCTCATTGTGCCAGTTTTAGTTCGCGTTTCCCTAATATCTAATGATATTGAGCATCTTTTCATACACTTACTGACCATTCACATATCTTCTTTGATGAAGTATCTGTTTAAATCTTGTGTCCAATTTTTTTTTATTGGATTGTTTGTCTTGTTACTGGTTGTAAGAGTTCTTTATATATTCTGGGAACAAAATCCTTTATCAGATACATGTTTTGCAAATATTTTCTGCCAGTCTGGTTTCTCTCTCCCTTTTATTTTTTTAAAATCTTCTCTACAGCGTCTTTTCAGTATGTGTGCTGCTGAAACGAGCACTGCAGTGTCTTTTCAAGAACAGAAGTTTTAAATTTTGATGAAATCCAATTTATCAGTTTTTTATTGTATGGTTTATGCTTTTTGCATTCTATCTAAGAAATCTCTGTCTAGCTGAAGGTCATAAAGATTTTCTCCTGTTTTCATTAGCAAGTTCTTTTAGAAAGTTTTCTTTTATAGTTTTAGCCCATGCGTTTAGGTCTATGATCTATTTTGAGTTAATTTTTGTATATGGTGTGGGGTAAGGGTCTAGGTTCTTTTTGTTTCATTTTGCATATTTTTCAAGCACCACTTGTTGAAAAGGCTGGTCCTTTCCCTGTTAAATTACCTCAGCACCTTTGTCAAAGATGAACTGACTGAATGTGCGTGGTCTATTTCTGGACTGTACTCTGCTCCATTGGTCTGTATCTCTGTCCTTTAATCAGTACCACACTGTCTTAGTAGTTTTATAGCTTCTTGAAATCCACTAGTGCATGTCCTCAAGCTGTGGTCCTCTTTCTCAGAATTGTTGTGACTTCTCTAGATCTTTTTCATTTCCCTTAAATTTTAGAATCTGCCTGTCGACTTCTATAAAGAAAGCCTGCCAACCCCTTGCCTTTTCATTTGCTGAGTAATAGTAGTATGTTTAACAGTATCAGTCCTTAGCAGTCCTGGAATTCTTGATCATTATTATGTTCCTTTATTTTGCAAAATATTTAATTTGGCCTTTTATATCAGTATTTATAAGTAAGATATTTGCTTTTATTTTGCTTTCCCTTTTTTATGATATCTTTACCAGTTTGGGTATTCAGTGTTATGATAACTTTATAAAATGAATTATGAAAGAATCACTATTTTCTGTTTCCCTGAAACAGTTATGTAGTAAAGCAATCAAATATTCCCTAGGAATTTGCAAAACTATTTAAGACCAATCCATCATTTTTAAAGGAGTAATTATATTTTATTATTGTCTATGATTATGGTCGGTTCAAGTTTTCTCTTGTTGCTTTACTGAATGGATTTCTGTTTTCTTAGGAAGTCATCTATATTATTTACTTTTTTCAAGTCTAGCATTATAGGGCTGGGCATAGTGTTCCTTTAAAGCTATTAAAATCTTTCAGATTATTTAGAAGAGCTTTTAAAAAGTTCTAAATGGTTAGGGTTTCATTTTTATTATGTCAAGGAAAGTAACCTATCCTAGCCCTACATTTTAAAAAAAATTTATTGAGGCTTTTTCTTTTTATTGGGGGCAGTATATAAGATCTGCTTTTGTAAGCAATTCATGGATACATGATAGAGTACTTTGGCTTATTGTTTTATTATAGTGTTCAGATCTCCTATGTCCTTAATTTGTTTTCAATTTTCTCTTTGTGATTTATTTTCAGGGCAAGTTTATTCGGATCAACTTTGACGTAACTGGCTATATCGTTGGGGCCAACATTGAAACATGTATCCTTTTTTATAATCACATTATTCAAAATAGAGAATGATTTAATCTTCCTATGGCCTTGTGGCAACCCTCTGTGGTACCTCTCCCATTATCCAGATGATAAAACTTTAGCCCAGAGAGATTGTGACTTGTTCAAATACCTTCAACTTCAGAATATGAACTCTAAAGTGGTATTTTGTTGTCGTTCGTTTTTTTTGTTTGTTTGTTTTGCGGTACGCGGGCCTCTCACTGTTGTGGCCTCTCCCGTTGCGGAGCACAGGCTCCAGAGGCGCAGGCTCAGCGGCACAGGTTCCGGATGCGCAGGCCCAGCGGCCACGGCTCACGGGCCCAGCGGCTCCGCGGAATGTGGGATCTTCCCGGACCGGGGCACGAACCCGTGTCCCCTGCATCGGCAGGCGGACTCTCAACCACTGTGCCACCAGGAAAGCCCCATGTCGTTCGTTTTTAACACCAGGTCACGATCTGGTCCCATGGCTGGGGAAGTGGAGGGTCCCACTGAGGTGAGGGTACCTGTACATCGACCCAGGAAGTGTTTGTGTGCTGTAAGGACATTTAGACGAATACCGATATGTTGAAAACATCTTCAGTTACTGCTGTGTTAGCCCAGTTTTTACCATCTACTTCTGATACTAGTGGGGTGAGCATGTCCCATCAAAGCACACCTTATTAATGTACAGAGCTGAAGTAGTTTCAGTTAGTGTTAAGCAGTATAAAACTAGAGGCAAAAAAAGTCAAATACATAGGCTAGTCTTAAGAAATGTCACATGCGTAGAATGGCCTTAAAGAATGATAGGTATATAAAGAATTAATTTGATTTAAGAGATAATAAATTAGAAATGATTCTGAATGATAATGTGCCAGTTAGGAAAGATACAGGTTGACAATCCTCTGATACTTGTTAACTACTCTTCAGTGATAGAAATACACTGCTTCTATCCCTCAGGTGAGGGATAAATCAAACTTTTCCTGTTAATTCAGAACTGTGTTTTATGTCTCTAAATATACTCAGAGCCAGAAAACACAAGAAGCACTTGAAAATGACAGGCGAATGGAGCTAGAGTTTCTTCATACTGGGGAGCGTCGTTCATGTGAGTGTACTTTTCGCCGAACGTGGAGGATGTGTTTGGGGTGCTCTGGTTTAAAATCAGGCCGTACGGCACACACGGCCCCTGGGAAGGTTTACTTCAGAGGAGGCAGTCCTCTCCCAAAGCAGTGAAGCTGAGACTCTGAGAGCCCAGCGTGGCTGTCAACCCAGAGCCACGCCGGGAGCATCAAGGCCCTGTGGACGGAGAACCCAAACAGGCCCCGGATGTGCGTCCTGATACCCCGGCGGAGGCGCGGTGTTATGACCTGCAGGCGCTGAGTGGGGACTCGCAGGCGTAGGACAGAGTTATGCACATGTATTTTGGAGTTCAACAGAGTTTTGATTTGTACCTCTACCACTTATTAGCTGTTTTGTTTTGTTTTTTTAATCTTTTCTACATACAGTGCTTCGCATTTTTATTATTTGTTTGTTTGTTTGTTTATTTTTGGCTGCGTTGGGTCTTCGTTGCTGCACCTGGGCTTCCTCTAGTTGCAGCGAGTGGGGGCAACTCCTCGTTGCGGTACGCGGGCTTCTCACTGCGGTGGCTTCTCTTGCTGCGGAGCACGGGCTCTAGGCGTGCGGGCTTCAGTAGTTGTGGCTCGCGGGCTCTAGAGCGCAGCCTCAGTAGTTGTGGCACATGGGCTTAGCTGCTCTGCGGCATGTGGAATCTTCCCGGACCAGGGCTTGAACCTGTGTCCCCTGCATTGGCAGGCGGACTCTTAACCACTGTGCCACCAGGGAAGTCCCAGCTGTGGTATTTTGAGTAATTTCTTTGTGCCTTGGTTTCCTTATTTGTGAAGTTGCAATAGTAATTCTGATGTTAAAAGGCTTTTCCTGCCTTCAGTGTCACCCTTAACCTCCTTTGCTCAGACCTTCTGGAAAAATCTCGTGCTGTTCGTCAAGCAAAAGATGAACGTACTTTTCATATCTTTTACCAATTGTTATCTGGAGCAGGAGAACATCTGAAGTGTAAGTTACAAAGTTTTGTACTATTTTATATTCAGTTGAGTATCTTTTTTAATATTAAAAAAATTTTTTTTGAGAAGGAGAACAGTTTTGGGAAACAGATTTATACACATACACCAGAATTCTAGCTGGTTAAATTACGAAAATGATATTGAACTTCCAAGCCATGGGATCAGTACTTTAAGTGGCAAGCAGCATATGGGTGGTGTTATATTATCTTTTGTACTTTCTTTTCTTTTAAAATAATTTTAAATTCGAAGACAAATGATGTGTTCTTATACACATTCCATTTCAAAGTTTATAAATACAAAAGTAAGAAAAAATAAATTTATTTCATAAAATTAACTTGAATAAATGTGTATTCCTAGATTTACAACTGAATATGTGTTATGCTTCCAGTAGTACTAGAAAGAGCCTGTGCGGATTTATATTTATTTATTTTGTGAATCATAAGTTTAGGGTTGGATAGGGTAAAAAGTAAATTCTGTTCTGGGTCAGAGTTTTGCTGGGTCAGGAGGGAGAGGAGAAGGTACACAACTTTCCAGTTTCTTCTGAGTTTCAAAGTCCATGCTGTTTCTCTAGAATTAGTATGTATCTTATTTAGGTATCACAATAGACATATAAAACCCAGTAATACTTTTCTCATCTGAGGTCTAGGCTTTTGTTAACCATAGGTCATCTGTGGAAGCATTAAACCCAGAAATCAGTTAAAGAAAGACCTGCAAGGAAAAAAATAATAATAATAAGCAGCAAGTAAATAGAGTCATTGCCAATGAGAGACTAAAAATTCAAGATTATACATTAGGTAACGCTGAAGGGAGAAAACCCTCAGGCTTTCAGGCTGGCAGGCATTCTGAAGTAGTAATGAATCAAAAAAAAAGGACAAAACTGTTAAAAGAAGGAGATTTAAAAAAAAAAAAAAGAAAAAAGAAAGCAAGCAATACCCAGTAGAAGCTAAATGTGATGTAAATAAGAATTAAGGGATGGGGGTGATTGGGAGAAATTCTCTGCAGCAGAGCCAGTTACACAGAAAGCTGGGAGCACATGGTAACATCTACGAAAGGGGGAACTGTCTGTTTCACTATTTTGAGTGCTCCTGAGAAAGCCCTTGTGCTCTTAAGAACACATTTCTTGAAGGAGTCAGTTAAGTTCTCTCTAACTCATGGACCCCGAAGTATAGAGTCAGTGGGAGTGTCCGTTATAATACCCTGTCAGACTATTACTATGTCAGACATCACTCTCAGAGGCAATGTACCACTAAACAGACTGACTTGGAGAAAGAGTTTCAAGGTATTGTCTGGTCTCAGCATTTACCCGGTCCATATTCTACACCTTCCATATCCAAGTCTTTATCTAAGCCCATGCAGTCTTCACATTGACCTCATAGTGTTTGCTATAAACTCCTTGCTAATATAGGAACATAGAATATGGGTTTGAAAGCTTTCCCTCAAAAGATGCCTAAAATATTTAAATCTGAAAATAAAGTTTAGTTATCTGGAAGGTTTTCATACCCCAGCTTTCTGATTTCAAATATAATATTATACAAACCGCTGGTCCCCGAAACCCCTGTTTAGATGTTTGTTGTTTATATCATCGTTTTCCTTCATTGTACAGATAATGGAAAACTGTCTTACGTTTGTGTATTTAACATGAGCATATAAAGAAAGAAGAAGTACGTGGTGGTGATGGGTTGGATGTTCTTCTGCCATGCGGGTGCAGTTTGAAGGTGGGGATGTGCTTTAGTCTGTTGTTGACTATTTATTACGTTGTATTCTATTATGTTTTCTTTCAGCTGATTTGCTCCTTGAAGGATTTAATAACTACCGATTTCTCTCCAATGGCTATATTCCTATTCCGGGACAGCAAGACAAAGATAACTTTCAGGAGACAATGGAAGCAATGCATATAATGGGCTTCTCCCACGAAGAGATTCTGTGTATGTGTGATTTCTCTAATAAGATTCTGATGCTCAATTTTCATAAGACTTATTAGTTGGGGGTAAATAACCTAAACTAGAAAATGATTGAGAAACTAATGGGAACTGCCTGTAATTTTATGAAATCCTGAGATTTGTCTTACTGAAAAATTTTGTACAGCTAATTTTTAGCACAAAATAAGTTAGAATATGTCTCTGCTACATTTTGATGCAGTATCTTAATTAATTTTTTTCTTTTTATATCAACATAAAGCAATGCTTAAAGTGGTATCTTCAGTGCTACAGTTCGGAAATATTTCTTTCAAAAAGGAGCGAAACACTGATCAAGCTTCCATGCCGGAGAATACAGGTAAATTGATGAATACTGATTTTATTTCTATTTCCGTGGTCTGTTGTTGTGTTCTCCAAAAACATGTTACACCGCAAGCATAAAAGCTCTCCTGGGGCTTCCCTGGTGGCGCAGTGGTTGCGCGTCCGCCTGCCGATGCAGGGGAACCGGGTTCGCGCCCCGGTCTGGGAGGATCCCACGTGCCGCGGAGCGGCTGGGCCCGTGAGCCATGGCCGCTG
>NC_041227.1:88748185-88783045 GCF_002837175.3 Physeter macrocephalus
GGCCTGCGCGTCCGGAGCCTGTGCTCCGCAACGGGAGAGGCCACAACAGAGGGAGGCCCGCATACCACAAAAAAAAAAAAAAAAAAAAAGCTCTCCTGAAGTGTTTCTTATGAGACTCCACGTGCCTAGGAGTAAGGGTCACTCTGATTCCGTAAAGGAGGGAAGAGAATGGGATGCAGGGTGAGACGCGGCGGTGGAGACTGTGCCTTAGCCATGGGGTGTTAGGATTGGGGGATGGGAGGGGGCACAGGCTGCAGAGACCACAGGGCTCATCTGAAAGGGAGCTGCAGCTGCTAGGTTCTATAGCCAGTTTTCTCCTTGCCAGGAATATAGGCGCAGGGCTGCCAACTAGAATTGATTTTTCAAAGAAAGGTGGAAACCTAGATTTTAATATGAAATCTTCAAGCTTTTAAATATCAAAAATGGAGTGAAATTCACACTGGTCAAGGACAGAAGTTTGTGAACCATAAAATGTGTTTGCAAGCCCTGTGGGGTCTGCTTCCGAAGGTCTGGAGACAAAAAGAAAAGTGAGGAATCAGTGTATTGACTCCAATGCTTGATCACCCAAGGACGTTATCCTGCCTCACAGGATCCACCGTGGCCAGTGAAGGCTGACATACATCACAGTCTCTAACCTGGAAATCGGCCTTCTTTGTTGTAACCAATATTAATTTAATTCTGTGTAACCCTTTTAAGGGACCTGTCCATCTCCTGATACCTCATCACCACAATTTCCTGACAAAGCCTTTGCACCTCATCTTAAATCTTTAGATTTCCAGGATCATGAAATGTATCATTCAGTCAAAGTATTTTGATTGACATTTGGGCCAGCTTCTTCCATATAGCTTTCACGTGGTTAAGTAAGACTTAAAATCGAGCAGTTTTTAAGATTTAGAACAAGAAATGTATTAGTGTAACTTTGCTTGGAAATCTTGACCTAGAGATAGAAGAGAATCAGGTCACCCTTCTGAAAGACAAGGCAGCCAAGTGTGTTTCTACTTTTTAAAATATAGTGTGATTGGGGCTTCCCTGGTGGCGCAGTTTTTTTTTTTTAACCTTTAAAAAATATTTATTTATTTATTTGGCTGCGTTGGGTCTTCGTTGCTGCACACGGGCTCTCTCTAGTTGCAGCGAGCAGGGGCTGCTCTTCGTTGTGGTGCGCGGGCTTCTCCTTGCAGTGGCTTCTCTTGTTGTGGAGCACGGGCTCTAGAGTGCAGGCTCCGTAGTTGTGGCACACGGGCTTAGTTGCTCCGCAGCATGTGGGATCTTCCCGGACCAGGGCTCGAACCCGTGTCCCCCGCATTGGCAGGCGGATTCTTAACCAATGCGCCACCAGGGAAGTCCTGTGGGATCTTCCCGGACCAGGGCACGAACCCGTGTCCCCCGCATTGGCAGGCGGATTCTTAACCAATGCGCCACCAGGGAAGTCCTCTACTTGTTATTTTAAGATAACTTTTAGCTTATAATGGTTTTGTTTTCCTTCTTTTTTTAATGCCCTTGATTTGTTACTTTTTCATACGATTTTATAGACTATGTCATTTGAAAATTTCCCTGAAAATCTGGAAATGTCTCATAATGGCAAAGCTTTCCCCCTCTTTTTGTTTTTTCCGTATTCTTTTCCTTCTTTCTTTTCTTCCTTTCTTCTTTCCTTTATCTCTTTCTAACTTTATTTTTCTTTCTTTCCATCCTTCCCTCCTTTTTCCTTTTTTCCTGCTTCATTTTCAGAACAACTGTTTTTTAAAAAAAAAAAACAAAACAACTAAAATGGCTCGTGTCATTGCTTCATTGCTGTTCACTATATCACCAGTAATGAAAGTAAAATAAATCTCTTTCTTAATTGTATGAGAAGCTTTAAAAAATTACAACTCTATAAATAATTTTTCTCAAATTATTACCTATATTAGGTAGTGGTGGTTAATTGACACTTGCTCTGTTGCAGTGTGTAAGAGTTTGTACTTTTTAATTACAGTAAAATTTAAACATGTAAGAGGAGAGAGAAGAGTGTAAGGAACTCCCCACATTCTCGTCACCTGGCGTAGACAGTCACCAACTCATGGCCTGTCGTGTTTCATTCATACCACCTCTCACTTCCCCTTTTCTGGATTATTTCAAAGCAAATCCCAGATATTTCATTTGTAAATATTTCAGTCTGATGCTTGACTCAGGATCAAAAAATAAGGGCCTGGGGCTTCCCTGGTGGCGCAGTGGTCGAGCGTCCGCCTGCCGACGCAGGGGACGCGGGTTCGCGCCCCGGTCCGGGAGGATCCCACGTGCCGCGGAGCGGCTGGGCCCGTGAGCCGTGGCCGCTGCGCCTGCGCGTCCGGAGCCTGTGCTCCGCAACGGGAGAGGCCGCGACAGTGAGAGGCCCGCGTACCGCAAAAAAATAATAAAATAAGGGCCTGAAGTGAGCATATACACTTGGACTTCTTTTAGTATTGGTGATATTTCTACTTTCTCTTACCAGAATTTTTCAGGTTATCAATATTTTTAAAATTTTTAATTGTGATAAAATTACACATAACAAAATTTATTTTGAACATTTTTAAAGTGTACAGTTCAGTAATGTATATTCACATCATTATGCGATCAGTCTCCAGAATTCATCTTGCAAACTTAAACTCTAAAACAACTCCCCATTTCCCCCTCCCCCAGCCCCTGGCAACCACCATTCTAGTTTGTTTCTATGAATTTGACTAGTCTAGGTACCTCCTAGAAGTGGAATCATTCAGTATTTGTCTTTTGTGACTGGCTTATTTCATCAGGTTATTATACATTAATTTCCCGTGGCATTTTTACATGTTGGTACCAAAGTGGCATTTCTTAAAAAGGACTTATTCTCTACTATTGTCTATAGTACTAAAAGTAAAATTATCTTTATTAAACATACCAATCTCTACAGCGCATTCCTCCTTATCCACTCCCCGCCCCATGAATAAGGTAAATATAGCAAATAGCTGTTAACCAGTAGTACCAGAGCACCACAAATTCGAAAGAAAAAAATACATTTAATCACAGAAATTTATCACAAACATAATAATGAACCAAAAGGAAGAGGACGTTTTGATTATTGGGCTTTGGATATAAGGCAGTTTGAAACTAGATAAAATCTGAAAAAACAATCACAAACAGACCAAGCAAGAGCTGGGAAATTAGGGTCATTATTGCTGCTTCAAAAACAAAGACGAAAACCAAAAAAAGACTGCCAGATCTAACCACCTATCTGCAGGAGAACGGAGGCTGGAGGCACATGTTAAATGACCACGGGGTACAATCAGGATGAATGGTTCCGTTTCCAGTGATGCTGAAACATTTACGTGCGCCTCCCTGGAGTTGCCTTCAGAGAGATATTGGCAAATTATTACCTTTTAGATTGAATATGACTCTTTTAAAAAAGCATAAATGGCAGATAAGAGGATAATAAGGCTTAGAAGTAGAAAATGTGATGCAATTATAAGGGAACTTGTTTTCCTGGTAGAGGAAAGTAAGCCAAGATGTAACCACACTATAAAGTCTATTTTTTCGCTGCTAAAATGCTGTTTATCGTGATAAAGCAAGGGAGTGTAGACAATTTGCTTTTGCTTCTTTGTATTTTTCAACTTCCCATTTACTACGTACACACAAGCATCCATACGTAGGTTAACTAAAAGGAGCCAGGACGTAGGGGTTGAGGAGGGCAGTTGGTAAAAGCTGGTGAGAAGAGTCACAAAGCAAAGGAAGTGCTCCCTGAGGCACGGCCTGCCCTGCCCACCCAGGGTGCTGCTAGGTTGCCAACAGTTCATCTGGATCAGAGGGGGGTAGGATGCAGTGCGTCTTTGAGAAAGAACTTGGTTATGCTTCTAACGCGATTTAAAAGGTACTTACCCTTATAGAATTTTATTGTTATTTTTAACACTTAATCAAACATTTATTGTAATAATTGGAACACTTGTTGGACCTTAGTGACATTAGACAGTGAACTTCTGCTGAGGTAGGTGCCCTAATGCTGGTGAGAATCCACAGTAACAAAATTAGCAGCTTTTTATGTGAGCTGAGAAATCAAATAATTTTAATAACCTTTAGGTTTCTTGCCTACTAAAATATTATTAGGATCACTATATGGGCATGATAAGTTGTCTTGGTAACGTGATGATTTAAACTATTTTAAACACCATTTTTCTCATTCTGCGCATTATCCATGGTTTCTAAGACTTAGTAACTTGCATTAAATTACCCAGAATAAGTAATTACTAACTAATCTTCTCTTATATAGCCTAAGGATGAGTATTATTAATTTGAAAGGATGAAGGTAGTTTTCATCAGACCTAAAACTTACCCAACCTTATGCCTTATATTTAATTTCTTAATACAATTTGATAACTACTAAGGTGTTTCAGGTGTTTACTGAATATTTTGTGACTCGATCGTAAGCAGAAGCCTAGTATTTTAGGAGACCTTTTACCCTCTAGTTGCCCAGAAGCTCTGCCATCTCCTTGGCATGAATGTGATGGAGTTCACTCGGGCTATTCTCACGCCCCGGATCAAGGTCGGCCGAGACTACGTGCAGAAAGCGCAGACCAAAGAACAAGTGAGTTTGACCTCAGCTGCTCTCACACGTTTGTGTGAATGATAACCGTGGCCATTAGACCTTCTGATGGGCATGTAACAAACGGAATCAATAGGAGCTCTATTATATGGATGTTTCTTGGTACTAATTGAGTACTTTCTCTCAGAACATTTTTAGAGGTGACTTGTTAAAAAAGGAAATCTGAAATATCACCTCGAGTTTTCCCCAGGTAGATGGATCGTCCGTGTTCCCCAGGACATGTACCTCGGGATGCCGCCCAGCACTGGGGTGCCCTGCTTGCTCCCTTGTCCCTGTTGGGGGGAGGGGAGACAGCGCCAAGAATGCAGGAGTCGGATTCACCCATCCCCTGCTGGGCTCTGGGCAGAGACGCTGCCTAGAACCCCAGGAGCAGCGGGAAGAGTTTATTTTTACCGGGCATCCTCACCCGTTTCCTACATTGATGATCTCCAGTTTGCATGTAATTGTACTAATATCCTCTGTTGATGTATAAAATTCAGAGAGGATTAAGCAGTAAGTGCTCTCTGAGGGTTTTGGGGGTGCTGTAGATCATTAAACTCCCTCCATCAAACAGCTGTTAGTGTTTTGTTGAGATTATTTCCGGAATAAAAGGTTGACGTTGTCTAATTACAGGCCGATTTTGCAGTAGAAGCTTTGGCAAAAGCTACCTATGAGCGGCTCTTCCGCTGGCTCGTGCACCGCATCAATAAAGCTCTGGATAGGACCAAACGGCAAGGGGCATCTTTCATCGGAATCCTGGATATCGCGGGATTTGAGATTTTTGAGGTATATCTTTCTCCCTCCTGCTCTTCCTTCCTTCTGTTTATTCTTTTAACAAATAACACTTAAGGCTCCCTCTGTACCAGCTGCAGTGCCGGCCACCAGGGATGTGACGGTAGATAAGTAGGTACAGTCCCTGCCATTCTGTTGATGATCGAGAGTCAAACGTTAAGTGGCAGAAACCCCAAATTCTCAGAATTTTGGATAATGAAGTCGGGGGGGGGGGCTGTGATAGAAGGAATGGGGGGGCCCACTGTGGAAGATGTGTCTGCAGCAGTAAGAGTGGAGCACGAGAAGCCCCGGCCTCAGGAAGAAGCCCCAGCATAATGAGAGTAGGTCCAGTGGTCCTGTATGGGAGAGAATTTGTCAGATGTGAGAAACTGCTAGAAAGCCAGTGGGACTAGATGTAGCCGACCAAAGGGGCAGAGGAGCTGGAGACCTGGAGCGTGAGATGGAAAAGCAGAAGCAGGGAGACCGTGGAGGATGGCATTGCCGTAGCCTGGCGGCCAGATGACACTGGCTTGAGCGGGGGTCAGGAGCAGCTGTGTGAGGTCAAGAGATGAGGAAACATAGTGGACTCTGTTCTGAAGATACACCCACAGGATTTGGTGATGCATCTCAATATATTTCATTACTAAGCTGACTAGGTTTCCCCGAACACTTACCATCAATCCATCAAAGGTCTGCAGTCACATACCTGCTATGGTTTTGCTGAACGTTGATAAAATTTCGGTCTCCTAAAAATGTGTATCTTTATCTCTCCTTTGATAGACACTATACAGCAAGGCACAGATACTAAATTCAGTACTTCTTGGGATCAGTGTGCTGCTTTGGCCAGTTGGATACTGAATTGTCCTGTTTTAAAATGAACCCCTTTGGGCTATACGTCTGTCCTCATAAAATCTGAACTGTTACTGGTATAAGCAGTTTTATCCCCCAAACTGCCACTGCCACTATAAAAGATTGCTTTAATATGTTTTTTGTTTTTTAATTTATTTATTTTTGGCTGTGTCGGTTCTTCATTGCTGCCCGCCGGCTTTCTCTGGTTGCGGCGAGCGGGGGCCCCTCTTTGTTGTGGTGCACCGGGTTCTCATTGCAGTGGCTTCTCTTGTTGTGGAGCACGGGCTCTAGGTGCACGGTCTTCAGTAGTTGTGGCAGGCGGGCTCAGTAGTTGTGGCGCACGGGCTCAGTAGTTGCGGCGCACGGGCTTAGTTGCTCCGCGGCATGTGGGATCTTCCTGGACCAGGGCTTGAGCCCATGACCCCTGAATTGGCAGGCCATTTCTTAACCACTGTGCCACCAGGCAAGTCCCCCAAATTTATCTTTAAAGTGAACATACTTGTTTAAAACCTATTTCAAGGGGTAGAGGAGGACTAGGCCACCTGCTTCTAAAACTAATTCGAAAAATAATTAAAGTATAGATAGTAAAATTCTGAAAAAGAAATGAAAAGAGGATATTAAGAGATAAAACATTATAAAGCTGTAGAACTTCAGAAGTATGGTTTTGACATACGAATATACACAGACAGTAAAAAAAGAAAACGTTTTAGATGCTAAAAATGCAGGATTGTTTAGTGAGTGTTATTTGTCACAGAAAAGAATGGAAAATGTCCACTGTTAGGAGATTTATGCTCACCGTAGGAGACTGGTTTGATTAATTATGATGTACCTGTACTAGAGGACTATGCACCCATTATAAAGAATGAGGTGGCTTTATATTACAGTCTCCAAGATGCGTTGTTAAGTTTTTTTCAAAATCAGGGTAACACACATTTATGAGTGCATATACTATTTCTGGAAGGATCACAAGAAATAGGTGACAGTAGTTGCTTATAAGAGAGCAAGTGGGTGATTGGAGTGAGACTTCTCAGTGCAACTCTCTGTACATTTTTAATTTTATACCATGTGTTACCAATTTAAAAATCGATTATTTAAAAATACAGTTGGTAGCTTAAATATGAAGACAAGTAGAAATCCATTAAAGAAGAATACCATCACATGTAGTAGCTCAGGCTAAATAGAGCACTAAGATCTCGTGATCTTAAGGCAGAGCAAAATCCATTCGCATAAACATAACCAAGCACCATCGGGCGGCCTGCAAGTGCTGATGTGGGTCACTAGAAATGCAGTGTTGAACAAGGCAGACTCTTCCCTGGCCCTCCTAGCGTGACCTCGTTCTAAGACGCTGAGTGTGACACCTCCCAGGGAAGATTGGAATGGCCTTTTCAGACTATAAATCTATTCTTTGGGGCTTGATTAAACCTTCCCTAATTACAGATCACTTTATAATGAAAGAGGTTGTTTATGGGCCCATGGTACTTGTGTGGGCAGCATGGAAGCAGAAGAAAAGGCTGATTACTTCTCATATAAGACGACTGCTTTAAGAAAATTATCCCTGTTACTTCATCCATCCATGTTTCATCCCATCAGCAGCACAATAGAGAAATGGGCAGATTTCACAGAGAGGGAAAAAGAAATGTCTGTAACAGATGAAAAGGTTATTCTTTTTTTTCTATTATTGTTTTCCTTAACTCACTCTGGAGCCGGCGGCCTGAGTAAGGAGCAGAGAAGACAGCAGCCTGTCTGTCCTCTGGGCCCTCAGAGCTCACGGAGACGCGCTTGCCTCCTTGGCCTCCGGCCTTCCCAAGTCTCTTCGTTTCTCTTCTTTTTCTCACTTTCTTTCTCATTTATTCATTTCTCTTCATTAACCATTCGCTAATCACAGTGGTTTTATTTGTAGATACTCAGCACACTAAGTTTATCATTTGCTCATTTTAGCTTCGCAGCAGTGTGGTGTGTGCGCGTGTGTGTGTGTGTGCGCGCGTGTGTGTGTGTGCACGCGTGTGTGTGTGTGCGTGTGTGTGTGTGTGTGTGCGTGTGTGTGTGTGTGTGCGTGCGCGACAGAGATGAAGAGAGACCCCCTCGGTTTAGTCACTGTCATCTGATGGACTCAGTAGGGTAGTCAAGGCCTGATGACTAACTCTTAGAACTTTCTGAGCACTAGCTGACTCATTACCCCTCCCCCAACCCCACCCCACGTTTGGAACATGGCTCTCCTGGCACCTGCAGCTGAACTCCTTCGAGCAGCTGTGCATCAACTACACCAACGAGAAGCTGCAGCAGCTCTTCAACCACACCATGTTCATCCTGGAGCAGGAGGAGTACCAGCGCGAGGGCATCGAGTGGAACTTCATCGACTTCGGGCTGGACCTGCAGCCGTGCATCGACCTCATCGAGAGACCCGTAAGATCCTCCCCCCGCCGTCTGGCTCTCGGCTCCTGCCCAGGCGGTGCCTTGAGTGTTTTCTTGCCATCAGCTGAGACGGGAATTATCCTGTCTCGTGAGTGCCGAGATAATTTTCTAGTCTAAATTTCCTAGGAAAGTGATGCCCATTTGAAAAGTGAGTAGCATGCCAGTAAGACCCTTCTTGAGCTGTCCTTTCTCACGGCCGCGCCCTGTCCTCGCGTGGGTCCGTGTGCTGGCCAACGTGGTCCTTCGCTGCCCACAGGTGCCACGGTGGTGGCGGCGGCTGCCTTCGCTCCAGCCCTTGGCACGTGTCAAGGGTGTGGGGCTCAACTGAGCACACGTCCGAGGTGATAAAGGGGCGCCGTGTCTAGCTGGGAATAAGACAGGTCATGCAAATCCATTTTGGGGGGGTTACTAAAGCTTATCCTCATAAGTACAAAGATGCTTTTTCATAAGGTTTTTCAAAACGTTGGAAGAGTTATAATCATGGGGAATTTAACTGTAGCATGTGGAGTGACACAGCATCATGATTCCATTGTGGGTCCTCTCAAAATGGAGAGTGAGGACGACTTTTTCCAGAAGGAAATGTCAGGGCACCTGCCTGTCCCGGGCGTCTGGCCTCATCTCTCACAAACCCAGGCCCCGCCTGGCTTCTTACAGTACTCTGACCACGAGACAAAAGATGGTCTCCCAAACTTAAAGCTCTTTAGAAATCCCCAGTGAAGAATAAAGACACAGACCTACTAGAGCATGGCCTTGAGGATATGGGGAGGGGGAAGGGGAAGCGGTGACGAAGTGAGAGAGTGGCAGGGACATATATTCACTACCAGACGTGGGGTGGACAGCTAGTGGGAAGCAGCCGCATGGCACAGGGAGATCAGCTCGGTGCTTTGTGACCACCGAGAGGGGTGGGATAGGGAGGGTGGGAGGGAGGGAGACACGAGAGGGAAGAGGTACGGGAACATATGTATATGTATAACTGATTCACTTTGTTATAAAGCAGAAACTAACACACCATTGTAAAGCAATTATACTCCAATAAAGATATTTTAAAAATAATAATAGTAATAAAAAAAAAAGAAATCCCCAGTGAAAAGGAAAAGGGATGAGAGGTCTTGACGTTGAAAGATGAAGTAGGAAAAATAAAAAGGAGACAAAATTATGGACCTTCTGAATCATGCTGCCACTCAGTCCTTTAGAAAAGATTAAATTATATTTGGCCCCTCTTTCAGAATTTAGAAATATTTTCATTGAAACAGATTAAAAATGTAAAAATTATGGCAGAAAGATGGGTGTTTCACTTATCTTAATCCAGAACTTCATTTCTCAAAGTTGTCAGATGAGTGGGGTAAATTGGGTTAAATGCCATCCTGGACCTTAGGATCACCTAAGCCTAGCGGCCTTTGATTATAGTGTTCTTTTAGCAGCTCTGAACCCCGCAAATCCTTTCAGGTAGAGGGGCCACACACTAGACAGCCAGGGAGTAAGGGTCTCAGTCCTGGGCTCCTGGAGGGGAGGATTCTCTCAGCTGCTTCTACCTGCTCTGTTCTGTTAACCTCCGCCTTCCTGTGACCACATTATCACACTGTTTCGTTCATGTTTAACTAGAACCTCCAGTTACTTTTTAAGCAATATTTGCACAGAGCCAGCTCTTCTGCAGTAAACATAAAGGCCTTGTGAGTTGAGGAAAACTGGTCTTAAGAGATTTATTCCAAAAGCTGATTTCATCACTGTGCCCTAGAATTGGTACGCTCGGTCTTGTATCAGAAACTTTGCCATATTTGCAGTATGGCAATAAACGATGACCCCCGAAGCACTATAAAATAGGCCGTCATTGTTTAAATATTTCATTTAGCTTTCACGTGTACCCCACTTTCCTCCAAAAAAGAAGTCGTTCCATTGATTTCCGAGCTCCCAGAGAATGGCAGGCTCTGGGCATTTTTTTTAAATTTGAGACATAATTCACTCTCCTAAAATTCACCCTTTTAAAGTATGTAATTCAGTGAATTTCAGCATATTCACAGAGTTGTGCAACCATTAGCACTGTCTAATTCCACAACATTTTCATCATCCCACAGGGAAGCTTCCTACCCTTGGCAGTCACTCCTGTTCCGCTCCCCCAGCCCCTGGGCCGCTAATCTATCTTATGTCTCCGTGTCTTTAAGTCTCTAAGGCTTTTTTCAGTGAACTAGTTGAGTGAAATAAAGGCTCTATTCTATTTGTTGATAAAACAAACCAATGAAGTAATTGATTACTTCATCACCTTCCATATATTCTACTTCACAATAGTTTTAAATATTTCACCAAGTGTGAAGTGCTCGTTTTATTTAGTCATCACTTAAATAGAAACTTAAATTGACTAGGGTATAAAATGTCTGAAGCATTTCAGCTAGTTGAGGGTTTATAACAATTTATCCACCCAGTTATTGAATATAAAGATTCAGTTTTGTCTCCACACCTTTCAGTTCCTTTCTGGTGTCTTTTATTTGCTACTTTTGGGGGAGTTATCTACTTGGAATTAGTTTTTTATAAGTTTGTGAGATACAGTACTCATCCATTTTCTTACCAGTACTTCTTGAGCAGTTTGAGATCTCAGTGTTGTTTGCATGATAGTTACGATTTGGCATTACCTGCTACCCTAGCAGTTTGATTTGCACGGATCTTCACGAAGCTCTAACTGTTTTGGAAGTTAAACTGCCAAACCCAGTGGAAAACATCCTTGTATGTACAGTGACGTGCAAAACGTGTCAGTTCTTCTTGCCTCTGTTATCAGGCTAACCCTCCTGGTGTGCTGGCCCTTTTGGATGAAGAGTGCTGGTTCCCTAAAGCCACAGATAAGACCTTTGTTGAAAAACTAGTTCAAGAGCAAGGGTCCCACTCCAAGTTTCAGAAACCTCGTCAACTGAAAGACAAAGCTGACTTTTGCATTATACATTATGCAGGGAAGGTAAGAGTGAAAGAACTCCATTAAAAGTGCTGTGTTTGAGATTTTGCTGCATTTGACGAAGGTTGTAACGAATGTGCCGATATACACTTACAAACCCTTAAATATAGTACACATTACAAATGCACCTCCTTCGAGACAACCCATTTTTTGGATTGTTCTATGACTTATTTGGGGGGTGGAACGGGGGAAGTACAGAGAAAGGTTTGTTGCAGGGCCAAGTGAGGAGGACGGGTGGCTCATGCCCAAAACCCCTGAGCCCCCGATAGTTTGGGGGAAAGGTTTTCATAGGTAAAATTTGAGGTGAGGGCTACAGGGTGTGTGACTTTCTTCTGATTGGTTGTTGGGGAGGGAACAGGGCAGGGCTCCGGGAATCTTGGGTTGAGCCTGGAGTTGCCATCCTCCACCTGGGTGGCGGGGGGGGGTCCCGTGAACGTTTTTGGTTAAGGCTGGAAATGTTTCTTGTTTTTGTCTCTTCCCTCTTGTCGCACCCGGCTCTGGCCCGGCAGGTGGACTATAAGGCGGACGAGTGGCTGATGAAGAATATGGACCCCCTGAATGACAACGTGGCCACCCTCCTGCATCAGTCCTCTGACAGATTTGTGGCAGAGCTCTGGAAGGATGGTGAGAATGTGCTTGCGTTTGTAATCAAACTTGGCCGAATCTTTTACAGTTAAGGCTTATATACGGTTCTTTTACTTATAGATGTGTGTAGACTTTTTCACTTTAAAGCTCTTTATTTTCCCTAGAGCAGGGCTGCCGTTGTATCGGAATTTACCCACTTTAAGAAAACTTGGGTAATAAGACATCTGCCTGCTTGGTCAGGTGCTGTAGGAACATTCTAGTAGCAGAGCCATGAAGAACTACACACTTGCCTCAGGCCACCCTGATCCCAGTGCAGTTGTAATCCAAGGGTGTTGGGATACAAAACCTGAGAAGCCTTGCGCATCTTCTCTGTGTTGTGTCCAGGCCAGCTGAGCTGCATCCTACCCTCCACACGCACGCAGAGTGGCTGGTGAATAAACTCAGACCGTCTGCATATAGATAAGTCGTTTTTATTTCCGTCAGTCCTCATACTTCTTTTGATTACATGGACCTCAGGTGAAGGTTTTGGTGATTTTATTATAGACTAGAGATTTTGCTGGTACCAGAAGAACAAAGCAGCTGTGTGCCTGTGTGTACGGTGGGACCAGCATCTTCTGGCATTTAGCGCTCTCTACGCTTTCATCCTCGTTGTCCCACTGCTTCACTTGGCCTCAGGTCATGCAGTCCCTTAGTTCAGCCCTGGATCTGCCCCTGCCTAGGCTTTGACCCTGAGGCCAGGCCTGTCAGTTACCTGGCTCACTTCTGCTTTTGCTATAGCATCTCAAGACCTTGCCATCTAGCTGCCTCCTCAGGTAGAGAGAAGGAAACCCAGAAGGCAGATCAGAGGGCTTAGGGCAATCAGGACAAAAGGAAAGAGAAGAACAGCCACAGGGAAAGTGAGCAGGGGATGGTGGCCCTACCAGAGACAGCCTGGTCAAGGTCACGTGCACCGGCTCCAGCAAGCGTGAGGGAGCCTGCAGGGCTGGGCACACCGCACGCGTACACGCACGTGTCCTGGGGAGAGATCGTGTGCGTGAGACTGTGTACGGGGAGGGACTGGGGGAAGGGCTAGGCTTCCAGCAAGTAAACCAGAAGCTTTTGACCCGTGTCCCATTGGATGGAGGTCTTCACCCGCTGCTGCGTGCTCGCTGTCACTTGCGGTGACCTGGTCAGCCTGGGGGGGCCCGTGAGGACTGAGGCGAGAGCAGGACCCTAAGGTGGTGTCTGTGGTGCCCACGCGGCTGAGGGACTCTTGGCCCCGTTCTGGGAAGTGTGACAGTGGGTCTGAGAAATGGATCTAGCGTGGAAAAAGGGACCCTGAGCTCTGGTGGCCTCCAGGTCCACAGGGCTGGGAAGAGCAGCACAGGTCAGTGGGAAAGGTACACAGGAAGCGCCACGAAAAGAGGAGGAAGGAGTAACGCTGCCCGTCAGAAATGCTGTGTTCAATCCGGAGTCGATTCCGCTGTGCTGCCCCGGGCAGTGTGGCCCACGGAGCCCACCGCGCCCACCCCTCCTCCTGGCTCCGCTCAGATCTCAGAGCAAAGGAAGTGAGACGTGAGGACAGACAGCTGAGTGTCGCAGACCCCTGAGATGAATGCCACGGGGACAGCTGAGCGGGGACTGCCTTGTTCCTGGGGTGCTAAGGTCAGATGTCATGAAGGATGAGGCAGTTTTCCTTGTCCTCGAAAAATAATACTTTGTTGAAGAAACAAAGAAAGCCAGCATTTCCTGAGCACGTGCTAAGGGCCGGGCAGTCTCCCAGCACCCCCTGACGAACATTCACATCCTGTCGGGGCCTTAACCGTAGAGGGTGAGTAGGTTTCTGCGAACCCACTCATCTAGGGGTGGATGGCATTTTTAGGAGTGATGTTGGTGTGGAAGAAGCGGGGGTGAAGCCGGTAGAAGGAACGGTCACAGGGCGGAAGTGGAAAATCCCAGCTCGGGGTGAGTGTCCCCCCGATGGGGCGTTAGGGCAGGGTTGGGGCCAGGAGGCAGAGTGAGCGGGA
Organism: Physeter macrocephalus; assembly: GCF_002837175.3. NCBI lineage: Eukaryota > Metazoa > Chordata > Mammalia > Artiodactyla > Physeteridae > Physeter > Physeter macrocephalus. The sequence goes on from NC_041227.1 coordinate 88,762,308, forward strand.
AATGAGGCCGGTGATGGATGAGGCCGGTGATGGATGAGGCCGGAGCACGGAGTACCGCGGTGGCCAGTCTCAGGTGAATTTGACTTCATTGACTAAATGGCATCAGTAGTTTTACGGGCCAGGGTAGGGACACAGCGTGAACTTGAAGAAGCAAAGCGGGCAGTGGTTTGTTGGATGGATCGGGGTGAAAGACCCTGGAAGCGGGGAGTTCAGCGCGAGGTGACCGTGGAAGGAAAGCCAGGGAGAAGACGAACAGAGGAAACTAGCATTTGACCGCTAAAGTCTCAAAAACAGATATTCTCTCTTCATTTTGAATGAGAAGAGAAGCAGGTGTTTGGGGAATCATGACAGCAGGTCCCAGGCTTACACACTGGTTCTGACGTTGTGAACCACTTTTGACTCTTGTCTTTTCACTTCTTAACCGAAAACAATATTGTGGGGAACACCTTTGGAGCCCCTGACCTGTTCCTGTGACCCTGCGTGTCCAGCCATGCTGGACCAGCTCACCGCCCATGCTTGTCAGCAGTGAGGTGGATTCGGGAACCGTGACCAGCGTGTTCCCTGCCGCCCAGGGCCTTCCTCTGGATGGAAACTCAGGACACGCACACAGGCGGGAACGGGACCGAGGAGCCTCTGCCTCGGCTTCCTCCTTCCAGGCTCCTTCTTTAACTCCCCACCTCACCGTCCAGGTACGGGAGGGCCTCTGGCGGCAGCGGGTCAGAAGTGCCAAGAATGTGAGATCCGGCAGGTGAGGGTGGAGATGGGGGCTGCAGCTGCATTGATGATATGATGCACATTCCGTGTCACAGGTGTGGGTGACGTGTCTCACAGGTAGGACCCCATCTGCAGAGCCCTTACCTGCCTTTCTGTGCTTTTCATGGACTAGCTACAGACAGGTTACTCAGTTGATGGCAGAAGCTCTGAGAGGAAAGGCGTGTGGCCTGCGGGGCCCTCCCGTCCTGGCTCAAGCCCTGTCCACCGCTCCTTGGCCCACAGCTCAGGCCCTGCCGGGGCCCTCGCCTTTCTCCACGTGGCCAGCTTGGGAGCACGTGCGGCCACTCTTGTCCAAATGGGCTGAGCGGAATCCTCTCCCCATTGTGACCTGGCTGTGCCAGCATCCGCTCCGGACTCAGCCTGTGTGTTTGCTCTCCTGATATCGCTTCTCTTAGTGGGAAGTCCTGCCATCCGTCAGCTCAGGTGGACGGTTACTCAGTTTAATCGGAGTGACAGGCTCTCAGAGGTGACCCACCGTCGGGGGGAGGGGCAGGCAGAGCCTGATGCCAGGCTCCTCCGATTTCGAGGACCGTGTGTTTCACATGAGGTTAGCGGCAGGCACAGGGGTTTGAAGAGGGTCGTAGGGTGGAGAACTCATCATGCTCACTCTGGACGTAGAGATGTCTTGGGAAAAGGGGAGCTTCTTCTCTAGGAAAAGAAAATAGCCCTGGAAAAGCATGTGATTATTTTTCTCTTTTTACAGCCACATCAATTCAAAGGCAGAAAATGACAAGTTGACTGAATGTATGCGTATATGATGTATGAATATAGTTTGCCTGTGAAGGTGCAACGCCTTGAGTATAAAACATTTCATGTTAAAATAAACTTTGTGTTAGAGTTTTCTCCAGGCCAAACCAGGAGAAATAAGATTTATTGGTGGCAGCCCTGCCCTAGAGATTCATAGTGCCCTACTTTTCTGCTGAAAGATGTTTTGCGATCTCTCTACCAGCTGCACACGATTTCTTGCCACCTCTCGGGGCTAACATACAAGGAAGAAAAGACTTTAAAATTACATTTTCATGTAAATGTGTCTCCTCTGATATTTTCATGAGTAACGGTATGATCAGTAGGTATCATCTTAGTTATGATTTGAAGTTGCTTTAACATTTTGTACAATAGAACTTGCTCCAATCGAATTTTGTTTTCCTTAGCGGTAGTTACCTATTCGTAGTTTGTATTTGAAGTAAATTATATTTCCAAAATCTGGATTGGAAATAAAATTACACAGCAGTGTGAATTTTTGACAGTAAATGCCACTAATATTTACCTTTTCCAGAGTAATCTAACTTGCTGCAGTCTTGTCCTAATTTGCTAATTGGAAGATAATTTTATGAAAGACAACGCAAATAGTACCTTATTACTCTCAAATTTCATCCTGCCTTTACATGTGGGTAACCATTTGACATTAATATGATATAATGCTCACGCCTGGAGTTGGGAATGATTCAGCTATATACATTTATTTTATACAGAACTTTGTCCAGATGTGCAAATTCTCTAAACAGTAATGTTTGCATGGGGTCTGCCCTGGACTAGCTGCTTTTGTAGCCCAATTGCAAAGTTGACTTGTGATGTCGAATGTCTTTCACACTAACTGAAGTGTTTGTGTATTTGCCCCTCTGTCCTCCTGTTTTTGCTGTTTCTCTGCTTTAGAGATTCAGAATATTCAGAGAGCTTCTTTCTATGACAGTGTTTCTGGTCTTCATGAGCCACCAGGTGAATGGATAAAGCCTGTAGGTCTTCCAAACACAAGGGGTTTCAGCCCAGAGGAAGAACTTGCGGGGTGGGGGGCCTGGCAGGGTGGCCGGGGAGGACGGGGGCTTGGTTTCTGGGTTTCTGTTTTTGTTTTGCTCATAGACCTGCATGAACCTTCATTTCATGCTCCGTTTTATTATCCTTCAAGGCAACTGTTTGAGCGCATAAACGATTCAGTCGCTACTGCCTACACATTGCTTCTTTTATGCGTAGCCCTTAAGCACCGCAGGGCAAAAGGTCTGTCGCTACCTTTTCCAGGAGTGCCGTTTGACACACAGTCCTCTAAGGGAATTGTTAGCAGTCGATGTGCCCAGTAATATCTCCTTTGTCTTTGAGTTACCTTTAAATTTTCAACTCTAAGGAACTCCAAGGAGGAGTAGGTTTTTTTTTTTTTCTTTTTTCAAGTCATTAACATTTTGTGAACAAATAATTACCTCACGTATGTTGGTCTCATCATTATGCCTTTTATTTGGACTTTATGTGCATATCTGGCTACTTGCCCTTTTCTTTCGAACTGAAAACCATGAAACTATCTACAAGGCTTGATATGTGCACGTTGATAAGAAGAGTGGAGTGTTAGAACCTGTACCTAATTGAGCTTCACACATTTGGGCCTTATGGTTTGAATCCTTTGCCCTGTTTAAAATACAGCCTAACCTGTATATCGACTGTACTTTAAAAACAGATAGATAGATAGATGCAAGGAAGGAAAGAATTGCAGCCTAACCATGGCGAAGAGGCCCTCCAAAAGCCTAATATAAATGAAGATCACCTAACCTTCCAGTTGTTTAGTGAAATTGTCAAGTAGTAAAAACTCAAAGGTAAAGTCAAATTCGTCTTATAAAATTTCCTTCATGATTTTTGGAACATAATGCTGAGACCCAAACCCATCTCAAAAGTGTTTTAAAAATATGTGAAAGAAACCTACCCGTTTTAATCCACGATTCCTGGGGTCAGTTCTGGCTCACGTACTGTGAAAGCAGTAGGTTGCAAGCAAGGGGGCGGAGGAAGGGAGAGAGTATGCCGAAGGTTGCTCCGTGAGCTGGGATGACTAGTCCGCAGGAGAAATCTTCAAGGTCAGTCATCTTTGGCCTCGGGGGTACTGAGAGAGTTGAGGAAGTGGGGAGGGAAAGAGTTAGATGGTAGTTTGAAGCTTATGGTCTCTGCCTGGGACTTGTGCTTTGTTGAAAGGTCAGCGCTCGATCTTTTGGACTTTCTCCCAAAGTAGAGCTCCCTCTTTAAAATTCATTCCTCCAGCTCTTGGATTTCTAACCATTTAAGAGACTTCCAGCCCGTGGGCCCCCATCACTCCCCCGCTCCTGGCACCAGACGGGTGCACCGTGAAGTCTGCGGGTGGGTGTCCCACACCCAGCAGCTAGGGGCAGCAGCCTCGCCCAGCCCTCCCACCATGGCCTTCCCTCTCCTGCAGCACAGATGCTCTTTCCTGTGGGACCGTGATCTTCGGGGTCTGTGGACCAGGTGCTTTTCTGTACCTGCAGGATCAGGTACGGGGCCACCCTAGACAAAACCATTCCCTGAGGGAGCCGGCTCCCTCCTCCCCGTCTGCTTGCCTGGGCACTGGAAATGTGTGCCTGGTCCGTCTCTCTCATGAGGTGGCCTCTGGTTGAGTCAGCCAGCTGACCCGAGTGTCGGGGTCTCAATCTCTCCCCACCCTGGAGGGCCTTCCATCCACCGTGGCCACAGGTGGTCTTTGAAGTTGTAGGTAGTATTGATATTTCTACAGCAGAAATGTTCTCCTCAACATGTGCTCATGGATTCAAACCCCAGGGAGGGGTAACGGGTTTTAAATGAAAACATGGGCTTGAGTATTTTCAGTGATTTCTCGGAAGACGGTGGATGAAGGGGATCCTCAGGATCAAATCGTGATGGCCTTTGACCCACTGAGGTGGGCGGTGCCTCTCAATGAGATGACAAAGAGCTACCGCGGGCCCTGTGCTTCTAAGTACAGTCATGAGGTTAGGAAAACAGCATTAGAAGAATGTGCGGGCTTTTGAGGAGAAAGATGAGAGATGGGGGTAAAGAGAGGTTCCCAAAACCATCAAATAACAAGTGCGGGAGAGAAAGGAACAGAATTCCTAGAGGCAGAATAAGGAGGTCATACAAGTTTCTGCTATAAACCAAAGGACTGTTTTCTTCCAAATATATTTTGAAAATCTAGACTCCTGGGATAAACTAGTAATGGAGGATGCAATGAATTAGCAAAGCGGGTTCCTAACCTCAAAGTGGTAGGCGGTGTTTTTAGACTAAAAGGGCCTGTGATGATAGGGGTGGCAGTTTGTGGCTTTGGTCCTGATGCGAACTGTGTCGGAGGGACGGTTGTGTGTAATCTGCCCTAACGCTAGCGGACACCTGCCATGTCCTTCACAGGGTAGTAAGTACCCTTAGGTTCTCTGACCCCCCCCACGAGTGCTGGACGGCAGCTGACGGGTCTGGAAGGGTGACCACCGGAGACATCGTGAAAAGTACAGGAAGCAAGTTTTAGTCGTGATAGAGAACTCCCTCCACCCTTTTCAATCTCTCGTAGAAGCAGCACTTGAAACGTGGTGGCAGCAGTTCACTTGGGGCTGGGAATCAGCAGAGAGAGCTCGGTCCCGGCCTGCAGGAGGGCTGCCCCCCGGGGTCTCCCTTCATCTCCTAGCGGCCCCGGAATTCTTCCCTTCCTTCTTGGCATAACGGAAATGACGATGTTCTGACTTTGAAGACGTTGAACCAGTCTTTTTTTTCCTTCAGTGAGTCGCCAGTATCCAGTAGCACGAGTGATAAAAGCAGTCACCATTGGATCTCCGTGTAGATTATATCCACTGGTCCTAACCCCTATTTTTAGTGCCTTTGAGACTCTCTGGTCTAGGTCTGGTCCGGTTTCTGTACGCAGTTTCATTGTCTTCGTGTTCAGTGGACGAAGGTTTTATATGTCGTTGCGTATTCTACTCTTTCCTATTTCTTTATCTTGAGTTCTAACCAGAGTTGGGAGCTCGAGGAGAAGCAGCTTCGGAGGACAGCACCTCCAGTTCCCGAGGTCCAGTGGGGACAGTGACACTTAGTTCTCAGGGTTATCGCGAGTATCAGACGGGGCAGCGAGAGCCCGACCCAGCCCGGGAAGTGCCTGAGTACGCGCTGCCTGCCTGGCCTTGCACTGGCCGCGGCTGCCTCTGCAGCCGCCGTAATTGCTCTTGCACCCTGGTTGCTGCTGCTGTTCTAATTATAAAAAAACAGAGAAAATCAATAAATGCTTATTTGCTTGGCCATTGTGTCCCGCAGGTCCTCTTTTCTTCACAGTGCCCCGAGGCCCCGCTGACAGGCAGTCATGCTGTGCTGCCCGGGGCGGGCATGGGTCATATTCATGGGGCCCGCCCGCGGGAGGAAGCAGGAGTGGCCGTGCCGGAGGCGCTGGCGGGAGGTGTGGGGCTCCCCGTGTGCCCAAACTTTGGCTTCTGCAGGGGCAGAAAGTACAGATGGCGAGGGTGGGTAAGGGAGACAAATTTCAGGTCACCTTAACGCTGGCGCTTGGTGGAAGGCAGATCGCTCTCTTCCCGTAGCACACGCTCCCCGTCAACTGCTGAACTTCCTGGAAGTTTTCTAAAACTTCCCAGACACTCTAGAACATTTAACAGATGGGTTCTACAACCCAGTTATGTAACCACTGTACATTTGTTATTACTGTGTAATGGCCGTACCCTGGAGATGGACTATTCGATGTTAAGGTTGTTTCTGGGAATTCATAGCAGTTAAATATTTGTTTCGGAATCATTTTCAACCGTTAGTAACATTTTAGTGCCTCAAGAGTAGAAGAGCCTTATGCGAATGAGCGCTGAGACTCCGCCATGCGGCTGCCGCAGTGCTGAGGACTAGAGGCTCCTCTAGGGTAGGGGTGTGTGACGTAGTTCCTAATCATTGTGTCTGGGTATTAAAGTTAACACTTAGACAGTTTTCGCCGCCCCCCCCTTTTTGGTTTCCAGCTCTATTATCTAGAGAGAGTTTCTGAAGAACTGGCTTAAATACTTCAAATGAAATAATAGCACTAGTATTTTGGCCCGTGCACAGATTTCAAAACCACAAAATCTCATGTATTCCTCTTGTCTCCCGAGACTGTCCGCTAGAAGAAGGGCCAGTTAAGCATTCCGGCTGTAGACGATACCATTCCTTACGTAAAACAGTTGATGGCGGTTTTATGAGATAGAGGATTACAGTTGTTGTTGTTGTTTTTTTCCTCTTAAACTATGAACATGCCCTTAGAGATCGCAGGTCTGTGGAGCTCATCTCATTTCTGACTGTCCGCATAGGGTTTATGGATGAATAAGTTGTTAGTATAAAATCCTTGGAACTCTTTTCAGGCCACTGGGCAGCCAAATAATGAATTGCAGTGCCCACCAGCAGCCTAACCAGCCTTTCGTGGATGGAGGAGGAGGAGGAGGCTAAACAAAGCCATTCCTTTACCTTGAAACCCTGGGCAGCAGACACGTTGAGGTTTTAGGAGTGATATTAAGTCTTAGAGGAGGCAGTGCTGCTTATTTCAGGGGGCTGCTAGAATCTTGTCTGCATTTTTCACCTTTGTCTGGTTCCTGCCAGAACAGTTTTCAACAAGAAAATATTCTTTTAAAACAGAGGTTTTTCTAGGTCTTGATTTTTGAGTGAAATCGTATATGATTAGTGTGGCCCAAATGAAGTTCCCAAATGAAGTTCCCAAAGTGTTTCTCTTTTACCCAATAATTTTACTCATTGATAGAAACTAACCCTGAGTTTAAGTTTTTGAATTAAAAAAAAAACAAAAAACTGAAAGTCTGAAGCATTAATTTTTTAAAAAATCTTAATATTTAGCTTTGGATTACCCTTATTAAAGTTAAATTTGAAAATCAGGCTCATTATGATAATATTTTTTGTTTATTACTTAAAAAAAAAAAAAAAAGTGGTCCTTGCCCGGGGCTGCGTCGTGGGTCCCTGCCGTCCTGCACTGTGGAAGAGGAGCTGCCCCTTCAGGGAAAGAGCCGCAGGCCGGTGCGCTAAATCCCCGCAAAGTCAGCGCGGTGCACAGGCCGGTGCGCTAAATCCCCGCAAAGTCAGCGCGGTGCGCATTCTCTTTTGTTACGGGCGTGACTTGTTCCTGTGGGTAATTTTGTGTTCATTCAGTGGATATTTGTTTAAAAAAAAATTACTGTGTGCCAGGGACCACGTTCAGGCCAACATCAGGACGTCGGGAAGGCAGAAGAAGCCATTTGAGCTGGTGATCAGAGGGGTCCAGGGACACCAGGGATCTGCTTTCAGGACCCCGTGTGTGTTCGATGCTGGAGAGAGACGTCCCCGGAAGCTTAGTCCAGCCGGAATATACAGGGAACAGAGTGGAAGTGTCATCCCAGGGTCTGACGTATGTGATTGGAAGCTTTGAGGAGGGAGTGGCCTGTTTAGCCTGGAGGCAGTGGGACAGGAAGAGGTGGTAGGGAAAGGGCTGGAGATTTAAAAGCCATTATGAGTTCGCAAGGAGGCGGGGTTCCTGGCAGAGAGCAAAGGATGGAGACCTGAGAGCTTTTTGTGTCTTGGAGAAAATGCAGCTGCTTTGTAGAGCTGGCATCTAGGGAAGCTGATAGGTCCCTTCACCGAGCACTTCATGCTTTCTAGGCACCTCGGTTCTGTAAGGTAGGTCACCTTGGCTCCATTTCACAGAGGAACAAACTGAGGCTGGGAGAAGATGGGCAACTAGACCCAAGTTCACGCAGCTTGTAGGTGGCAGGTGTTTCTGACTCTGGGTAGAGTTCTTCATCCCTGTGCTCTGCTGCTGGGCTGTTACTTGGACCGTTTCCTACAAGCTGTAGGAGAAATGGAGGGATTTTAAGTCTGGCAGCAAGGAACTTTCTTAGTTTTACACAGAGCTGTTAATCATGACAAAGGTGTAACTGGAAAGCACATTGTGGCTGCAGGGGTGGAGGATGAAATGGGAGAGTGAGGCTGCAGGAAGGAACCCGGTAGGGCGTTGTCGTACAGACCAGGGCAGTGGAGAGGAGGGATGGACTGAAGGCTCCGGAAGTTTGACGTGACTGGTTTCAGTAAATCAGCAGCTGGAGGTGGGAGGGGCGTGGAGGCCGACTCCCAGTTTCTGGCTTGAGTAACCCGTGGCCACGTCTGCACTAGATATACAGGAGGAGGGACAGGGAGAATGTGCTTCAGTTTAGGACATTGACCTTGGGCCCCCCTACTTCCAGCCCCTTCTCATCCTCCTTATCCAGCTCCCCCTCCTGCCCCAGCTCCGTGGGGCTCCGGTCATTCGCCCTTTGGGGGGCTCAGCCGGCCCCATAACTTGAAATCCTATCTGGAAGTCAGCAACTCCCAAACCCACCTTTTCTCCTTCAGACCTCTTTTCTTAGCAGCAGGCTGTCCGCTGTCCACTTGACATCTCCGCCTCAGTGTCTCACGGGCGCCACAAACTTAAAGTAGAGTTTGGATCCATCTTTCTGCCCACAGAACCCCCTTCTCTCCCCATCTCCCCAGTGGTGCCACCAGCCACTTGCCCGCCCAAGCCCAAATCCCAGGAGTTCTTGCCCTCGCCCTCTGCCTTATTCTCCATACCAAGTTCATCCTAAGAGCAAGTCAGTCCTGCCACCAAAACACATCTGGAATCTTCCTTCTCCACCATCTCCTCTGTGATCTTACAAGTTCAGCCTACCGTCGTCTCTCTTAGAGTCCGGACTACAACACGGGTCGCGCCTTGCTCCCTGACCCCTCCCCCAGTCCATTCTCTATCGCGTGCGTGCCCTCACCTCCCCAGTCCTGAGGCCCCGCTGGCGCCAGCTTCTTGCACCTCTTCCTGCCTCTGGTCCTTCACACCTGCTGTTCCCACTACCTGCAGTGGTCTCTCCACTGGCTCATCCTTACCCTTAAGGCATTAAACGTAATTTCTCCAGAGAGGTCTCGAACCGTCCATCCTTCTCCTAGCATCCTGTTCTTTTCTTTCAGTGCATTTCTCACTGTTTGTAATTGTGAAAGCATTTAATGTTTACTTCATTTATTTGCTAACATATATGTATCGAGCATGTTATATGCCAGACGTCGCACTAGGTTAGAGGGAGGTGATACTGAGAAAAGCAGACGTGAGGGGCACTTTGTGGAAGGCAGAGGCAGCTTTGTGACTTCTGGGTGGACAGGAGAATATAGGTGTTTAGTGCTGGTGCTGGGAGGTCAGGTATAATGTGATCGCCCAGGATGAGACTGGGGCTTGAGGAAGGCAGAATTCTGGCCAAGTGCTGTCTGCCCGCACTTGTGTCCTGTCTTATTCTAGAAAGGATTTTAGGTGAGCTGAGTTTGGGCCCTCGGTGAGCGTCGTGATGTACAGAAAACGCAACAGAGAAGTCATCAAGGAGAGTGTGGTAGTTAGAGAGGTGGGTCGAGGGCCAGGAGAAGGTAAGAGAAGCCAGGCGTGGAGAGTTTCTAGAATGCTGCTGTGATGGTCCACAGGTAAATGGACCAGGGTCAAGTTAACTACGGCCCGGGCCTGTCATGGCCTGAGTGGAATGGGGTGTGGGGGGAGGGTGGCCTGGAAGCCAGTTGGCTGCACGATGAGAAACTGGCGGGAAGGATGAGGAATGGCAAGTGTAGGAACCGCCTAGAAAGAGGCCCGGCTCTGAGACGGAAGTGGGCGGGCTTACGGAAGTTGGTTGTCATGGCGCGTGCAGGGCCAGGCTTGGTGAGGAGAGACGGGCTGAAGGCAGGGGAGAGCGGTGGTCCCCAAGGGGCGCAAGCAGGAGGAGCTTTGACCTAAACCCTCGAGTCTGGCGGCTTCACCGAGGAGAAAGCATAGGTAGTGCGCAGGCGTCATCCACCCTCCTCGCAGCTTCTACGGAAGGCCTGCGTGACTTGGACAGTTCCCTTACCTCCTGGGCCAAGGTTGCCTCTTCCATAAAAGCCTCACTGGACATCAAGGATTGGAATCAAGACTGAGGTTTTGCTGAGAGAGCACTTCACGTGGTGCCAGGTGCCCACGTGCTTTCTGCCCTGGGGCTCAAACGGAAGGAGCGTGGGACTGCTAGGGTCGAAGAGAGCGTTGATGGGGTAGTTCCACTGATATTGTGGTTTTTTAAAAAAAATATTTCAGTTGGGTGTTTCATTCATTCATCAGATTTTTTTTTTAACGAGAGCATATTAGGCACCGAATGTTTGGCTGGCGGCTGGTGCGCTTGCCGGGCTTCTGCGTGTGATCCCATCACTGGAAGCGTTAGGTGTGTGGACAGTGGAAACCGTCAGCTGCTTTAATAAGAGCGTAGCGTCTGAGAGGTTTAACCATCGTTGAACTCGGCTCAGGCACTGATTACTTTTCAGAAGACTCCTTCCGATGGAGCGTTCGTGCCCTTTCGTGAGTGTCATCCGTGCTTTGAGGAGAGAGTTGGAGTTTACTCCTTCCTAAAGACGTGAGCTGATGTGATCGAATCTTCCTGCATTTGTTGGCCTTTCTCTTTGGAAATCTAATGACCAATAAGAGATGGCTCTGGTCCCTAATTGCTGAGCATATTCGCTAAGTGGATTTGCTTTGTATAAATGTGTATCTTAGTGTACATTTTTAGAAGCCATTTCCTATTTTGAGACTTGTCACAGTGTCGGTTTGTGTATCAGTGCCAGCCAATAATCTTTCATTTACCAAATAACTGTACATGTAACAGGCAAACGTTATCAGGCAGTGAGCTCCTGACACTAGTGCAGCGGAAGGCACCTGCTGGTATGTGGTACGAAGTTGTCAGAGCACTACAGTATCCTGCCCTAGAAGTGTGTGGCTTTTAGTTCCACGGCTTGTGCAGTGTCTAGATATGCTGACTGCCTTACCTCTATGGCACCTCTTATCATTTGTCCCACAAAGCTTGTGCTGCTGCACTCTCACTCTGTCTTTTCTCTCCCTGCTAAAGAGTTAGAGTTGGCTTATTTTCCCTTGTCTTTTTTATTTCCACCAGTGGACCGGATCGTGGGTCTGGATCAAGTCACGGGGATGACGGAGACAGCTTTTGGCTCTGCCTATAAAACCAAGAAGGGCATGTTTCGTACAGTCGGGCAGCTCTACAAAGAATCCCTCACCAAGCTGATGGCAACGCTGCGCAACACCAACCCTAACTTTGTGCGCTGCATCATTCCCAATCACGAGAAGCGGGTACGTGCTCAGCAAAGCGGATGCGGGTGTTGAAGGCTGAGCGAGGCCCAGTCACAAAGATGAACTCTAAAACTGTCATCTGCTTGATTAGGCTGGAAAACTGGACCCGCACCTAGTGCTGGATCAGCTTCGCTGCAATGGTGTCCTGGAAGGGATCAGAATCTGTCGCCAGGGATTCCCCAACCGGATTGTTTTCCAGGAGTTCAGACAGAGGTATTGCTCACCTTTACCTGGGTTCTGTGTGTATCAAAGCTTATCTGACTATGAGTCAAACAGTGAGATGAAGAGAAAAGACTTTTCCTTGTTCCCTGGAGGGCTTCCGTTCTCCTTTCATATAGGAGGGCGGTCATCATTATTACCTTTATCGTTGGCCGGGAGCATTGAGCGCCTCCTCTACAAAGAGGCAGGGTGCTCATAGCTTCTCAGCGCAGCGAAGACTGCTCCCTGCCCTTGGGGCCCTGAGGCAGCTGCAAGGAAGCGCAGAGAGCTGAGAACCTACAGTTCACTCATTCAGACAGTTCTACCTGGGATTGAAACATAACTCTATTGTAAACTGATTTTTTAAAATATAGGAATAACGTATGTTCCCTTTAGGAAAAATTTTAATTACGTCAAAAGTAAATAAAAATTATTCAGCTGTGACTCCTAAAAGCACTTTGGGACATTTCTTTCCATCTTCTTTTCAATGAATATATCTGTGTATGTGTGTATGTATAAATTTTTCCCACTGTGTGTGCCCGTGTGTGTATTCTTACAATCCTCTTACTAAAAAGTAGGGTCGGAAATACAAGAGATTAGAAAAGAATTAGGAAAAAAACAAGAGGGAGAAGATCAGTGTGCAATAGAAATGCATGAAGACTTTTTTTTTTAAGTGTATTATGTAATTTTCTTTAACAGTTAGTCTAGTTTGCCTTTTTCCTCTTTGCTCCTGGAAATCGAGTTTCCAGATATGAAGCATTTGTTTTTCCATAAAATAAACAGTGCTGCAGGTCAAAGAGTAGCCCTTTCTCCCAGAGGGAATCCAGTTGAAAAACCGTTCCAATCCCTACAGGTTTTCAGGGAAACCCTTATTATGGCCCCACTATATGATAAACGAGCTGGTAGATTTTCACTTTTTATTCGATAGGAGAAAATGGAACATAACTGGCATCTAAAATACAAAGTTGGTTGAAGTAGCCAGGATTCTTCTTTTAATACAGCCACTGTCTTTGTGCTAAAACTTATTTTCTTGGGGTATAACCCACATATAGTAAATGCACAGACCTCAGGTGTGCAGGTCGGTGAACATATGTGCACCCAGCCTAGTGCTGTTTTGAGTCACCCTGAGACTTCTTCCTGTTCTGCTCTTTTTTTTTTTTAATTTATTTATTTTAATTTATTTATTTTTCGCCGTATTGGGTCTTCGTTGCTGTGCGCGGGCTTTCTCTAGTTGCGGTGAGCAGGGACTACTCTTTGTTGTGGTGCGTGGGCTTCTCATCCCGGTGGCTTCTCTTGTTGCAGAGCACAGGCTCTAGGCGCGCAGGCTTCAGTAGTTGCGGCACACGGGCTCAGTAGTTGTGGCTCACGGGCTTAGCTGCTCCGCAGCACGTGGGATCTTCCCGGACCAGGGCTCGAACCCGTGTCCCCTGCACTGGCAGGCGGATTCTCAACCACTGCGCCACCAGGGACGTCCCCTTCCTCCTGTTCTAAACAGAGGCCTCCAAGCATTGCTCTTACAGCCTTTTCTGTTATCTGATAAATGCCTGCAAGCTGACAGTGACTCAACACGCAAAGAGCCAGGTTCTCCTTGCATCTTAAGGATGTGGACATTTTGTGGGGAAAAAAAAAACAAAAAGTTTCTACAATCACCATGCTTTTGATTCCTCTCCACCACAACATCTTAAACATGGTCTCTGACTTGGGAGAATTGACTGCGTTTTCATTTTGCTGCTGCTTTTAAGAAATAGAAATTAGATCTGCAGAAAACCTCAGATCATCGGCTGGTCATTTCTTTACTCTTAATTCGACATGACTGCCCATTATATTCTTGCCTCTTAGAGAAAGCAAAACTCATAGTTAGTAGGTAAACATTTCCACAGATTTTTACAAAAGGCTTTTTGGCTGCTTTTCTTACAGATATGAGATCCTAACTCCAAATGCTATTCCTAAGGGTTTTATGGATGGCAAACAGGCTTGTGAGCGCATGGTAAGCTCTTCTGGATTTTGCTAGTTCGTGGGCTGTTGACACAATCTTTCCTGTAGCAAAAATAATAAACAGACTCTTTCTCTCTCAGATCCGGGCTTTAGAATTGGACCCAAACTTGTACAGGATTGGACAGAGCAAGATATTTTTCAGAGCTGGAGTTTTGGCACACTTAGAGGAAGAAAGAGATTTAAAAATTACCGATATCATTATCTTCTTTCAGGCTGTTTGCAGAGGTTATTTAGCCAGAAAGTAAGTGGGAAATCATGTATTAAATGCTTAAGAGTGTGTGCTTGTGCTAATAAGCATGTGTTTTGTGCTAGAAATACAAGAGCGCATGAGACTTGAGGTCCCTGTCCTGTGGGACCGAGAGCCAGGTAAGCAGATACACGTTCTAAATGAGGACACAAACAAGGGGCCAAGACAGACAATAAAGGGGTCCTGCTTCAGCGTGGGTCCTCGGGGAGGGCTCCTCTGAGCCCGTCTGTAAATGAGAGGTGTGAGCACGATGATCTGCAGGTCCAGTCCAGGAGGGAAGGAGGAGAAAGAGTACCTTAGAAAGAAAGAGGAATGTTTCTCCTGTGACAGATCCAAAAAGAAAAGCGTATCTAATAGAGGACTGATGAAGAGCACGGCAAAGGGAAGGGGAGAGCAGGGCCTTGTTCACACCCGTGTGCGCGCGCACACACGTGTGTCCGGGGGTGGGTGGCAGGGGCCGTTTCCGGCAGCGTCTGTGAACAAAGCGCCAGGTCCCGTGACGAGAGTTGAGGTCGGCGGAGCAGGCCCGCCATCCGGCAGGGACGTGGTCATGTCCCCGATCCCCAGCCCGGCCCTCAAAGAACATTTACCTCTAGGAAGTCTCCTATGAGAGCAGCTGTCAAAGCCAGTTCTCTCTTATTTGCTGTAGACCGAATGTGTCCCCCAGAATCGTGTGCCAGAGTCTAATCCCCAGTGGGATGGTGTTTGGAGGTGGGGCCTTTGGGGTGATTAGTGCATGGAGGTGGGGCCCTCACGAATGGGATTAGTGTCCTCACGAGCGAGACCCCACAGAGCTTCCTCGCCCTTCCCCCGTGTGAGGCGACAGCAAGAAGAAGCCGTCAGTGAGGAAGTGGGTCCTCGGCAGACACGGAATCTGCCGGGGCCATGATCCTGGACTCCCCAGCCTCCAGAACTGTGAGAAACAAATGTTTGTTGTTTACAAGCAAAACAAAACAAACACAAAACCACAGTTCTCTTTAACTAGTTTTCCTTCCTCTTCTTCAGGGCCTTCGCCAAGAAGCAGCAGCAGCTGAGCGCCCTGAAGGTGCTGCAGCGCAACTGCGCCGCGTACCTGAAGCTGCGGCACTGGCAGTGGTGGCGCGTCTTCACCAAGGTGGGCGCCCGGCTCCCCCCGGGACGGCGCGCACGGGATCGAGAGAAGCCCAGGGGCGGGGAGGCGCAGGGTGTGACAGTCGGTGTTCAATGTCGTGAATGTAGGTGAAGCCGCTCCTACAAGTCACTCGCCAAGAGGAGGAGCTCCAGGCCAAAGACGAAGAGCTGCTGAAGGTGAAAGAGAAGCAGACGAAGGTGGAAGGGGAGCTGGAGGAGATGGAGAGGAAGCACCAACAGGTACAGCTCACCAGTTCCCGCTCGGCCCTGCATGAAGATGCGCCATCCTGCGAATAGGGACCCACCCAGTGAACTCCAAATAAGCAGCATCTTATCTTGTGTGTATTTTTCACTCCTTTCCAAAGCATAGACGTTTGAGCATAAAGGCAGCAGGTGTATTAGGCCAAGCATTGGGGTATATGTAAACCGAAATCAGCTTGACCTCTTGCGTGTTTGCCTTTGTCACCCTTTGGACACCCGGCTGACCGCGTTCGCTCTCAGGTGTGCGTTTAACACCAGTGAGACTTCTCCTGGTGTTAGCACCTTCCTGTGACTGCTCACGGGGACCTAGAAAAAAGTAAAAGGATGAGACAGTACAAGGCACCCCCTGCCTGTTCCCCAGCCACAGTGGTCTCGAGTCCACGTCCCGCTCTCGGGAAGCTGTGCCTCGTGGACAAAGCAGAGACTCGGGAAATGTTTGTAGTTGACAGTGATAGGGCTGATGTGTTCAGAGCCAAAAAGTTTTAACAGTAGAGGCCAGAATATCATTTGATACCAGACGGCTTCAGTCACCACGAACTTCATAGCATTTGCGTAATATTTCCCCTCCTATTCGTTGGTCCCTTTGTGAATTACCTTAATAGTAAGAAAGGGAATTCTTTAAAATAGCATGAATTTAATATGTATCATTCAGGATAACATTTTTCGTTGTTTCTGTTGTCTCAAGTTTTCACCCAGCTTATTTTGCTAGAGCCGAAGATACATTTGAAAGTTTTGCGAGTGATGTTATGTATTTTTAACTCGGGGTTTCTTGGGTGACCTGCACTGGCCACTGGAGTCCCCGTGACCGTCCCTTGTGCATAACCGGCCAGTCATAGCACCGGACGCTTTATTGTCATTGCAGCTGCTAGAAGAGAAGAATATCCTGGCAGAGCAACTACAAGCAGAGACTGAGCTCTTTGCTGAAGCAGAAGAGATGAGGGCAAGACTTGCTGCTAAAAAGCAGGAATTAGAAGAGATTCTCCATGACTTGGAGTCTAGGGTTGAAGAAGAAGAAGAAAGAAACCAAATCCTCCAAAATGAAAAGAAGAAAATGCAAGCACATATTCAGGTATCTGTGATAAGTTTCATTTAGGATTATAGTTTGGGTTTTCCAAATGGATCTGTTGCGTGAATAGATGCTATGGGTTTGGATTCTTGTGTCCATGGAGGAACAAAAGGAGCCTAAGTAATAAGTCGTTTCTCCCCCCCGCCCCACCCCTTTAAAAGATCACTTGAAGCACACATATAATAGATTCCTTCAAACGTAGATTTGTTATTTTGAACAGGAATCTCTTTTATGTTCTGATGTAGCATCTTAGAGGATGCAAAGTGATTCAGAGTAGAAACGTCCCAGGGTCTGTGGGGACGGAGTTTGTTCGTTGTGTTATCATTAATAATTACACTGCCCACTCCATTCATTAGAGAGACACCTACGAGATGGTGTGGTTCATAATAAATGCTCCGCACTGACGCAGGAGGTGGCCAGGAATCAGAATAAAACACTTAGCCCTTCCTGCTGGTAGCTACTCTCTTACTGAGATCCAGCTGTCCTCACGTGAAGCACAGTTCTCTCTGTGATTAAATACCCAGATGAGCGATCGGGACAACGGTGATGGTGCCTGTACCCTGAGACACGTTCTCCTTGAATCCCACCCCAACCTATGCAGTATGGCCTTGAGTGTCCGGGTGTCTGTATCTGCCACCACTGCTTCATGGGTCCAGTACCAAACTTTCTTTCTTCCAGATCTCTCCCTTAATTTTATCCCCACCACTTAGCTTATCTTTGCAAAGCACAGACATTTCAGACATTTCTCAAAACCGCAAAAGATATCATATTATTTCCTTGGCAGATACTCCATACGATATATTGTCCAGGCCCTCTCCATTCTTGAACACAAACAGCTTTCCAGTATCCCATAATAGGTTGGCAAAATATCACAAAAGCTGTAAAAAGTACACATTAATCCAGCAATTCTAGTTCTAGGACTTTAAGCATAAATCAGTGGAAGCCTACTAATTAACAATAGGGGATTCTTAAACTACCGTAATAATATACAGTTACAAATTAAAAAGATGTTTATTTTTATGGGTATTTATAATACATTAGTAAAGAGTTGCAAAAGAGTATCCACAATAAGCTCTAACTAAAAGTATATAACTTACAAACTATGTATGATTTTTATAAGGGAACGTGCAGAAGATCTAGAATAATAGTCACCAATAATAGTGAGCTCTGGTGGTATTATCAACAGTTTTGATTTTCTCCTTTTTTTTTTAACTTTTTATTGTATACTGGAGTATAGTTGATTAACAATGTTGTGATAGTTTCAGGTGTACAGCAAAGGAATTCAGTTATACACATACACGTATCCTTTATCAAATTCTTTTCCATTTTGATTTTCTCTTTGTTTCAGAGCATGTGCTCGTTTCAGTGATAACATTTTACTCGTACAGGGTAAGGACACCCAGAGTCATCTCCAGTCTCCCCAACCTACTGTTTTATGCTCCACGTTTTAACAACTTCACATGAAACGCTTGCATTACTCTTTAGAAAACAAGCATTTCCTTGTAAGAACAGGGTTTTTTTGTTGTTGTTGTTGTTGTTTTTTGCTTGTTTTGTTTTTCAATACTTTTCATAACCTTTACTCTAGACTCTTTCACTGGGTTTTTGCACTGTTATCTTAATATCTCCATTGTAAATTCAAACATTATAAAATATTTATGGTAATGTTATTAGTAAATATTTTCCCCCGTCTTATGGAATATCTGAGATTCTATATGAACTGCATGGCTCTTGGGAAAACCCAACCTTGTTGGTCTCTTGTCCTTTTTTTTTTGCCCCCCGCATGTGAGGCTTTCAGGGATTTTTGATCTGTCTCCTTTTCAACCAAAAACTACTAGAGCTGTTTTTGGTTCTCGTTTTGTTTTCAGTATTAATTTCCGATTATAACACTATATTGTAGAATACCCAGAGAATACAAAATAGCACCTATAAGTCTCCTCCCACCCATCATCCCATTAATCCCTATTATTTTTTTGCATATATTTCTGAGCAGATATATGTGGATTCATTTATTAATTGAATTACACTGGACCCACTGTTCTGTTCACTGCTTTTGTCACCTTAGGAGTGTGCAGTGCAGGGGTGCGGTGGACAAAATCCAGACTCTGGGAAACTGTAGGACAAATGACCTGTGGGGGTTTTTTTTAACAAATAAATGGTGACCAAAAGGGAGGAGAAAGAAATTTAAAGGAACCTAGGAATTAAAGCAGTCTTAAGGGTCTTATCAGTCAATCACAGTGCGTGAACCTTATCTGGATTCCAGTTCAAACAAGTGTAGTTTTAAAAGGTCTTCATCTTTTAGAGATAGAGCCCGAAGGTTTACAGGTGAAATATGATGTCTGGGATTTGCTTCAGAATAACGCAGTGGAGGAGGGAGAAGCTGAGGGTTTAGAAGTGATCACTGACCATGAGCTGATGCTTGTTTGTTAAGCTTGGGCTGATGCATTTGTGTCAGGATCACCGTGCTACTCTGTACTTACACGTGTGTTTGAAGTTTTTCACAAAAAAAGTTAATTTTATGCAGAGGTTCCATTACAGAATCAACCGTGATAAACTATTTAGCTAAAGTTACCCTTGAAAGTTTCTTTTTTTTTTAACCTCTGTGCTTATGAGCTTTTATTTATTATTATTTTTTTAATAAATTTATTTATTTCTTGATTTATTTTTGGCTGCATTGGGCCTTCGTTGCTGCGCGCGGGCTCTCTCTAGTTGCGGCGAGCGGGGGCTACTCTTCGTTGCGGTGCGCGGGCTCCTCATTGTGGTGGTTTCTCTTGGTGCAGAGCACGGGCTCTAGGCTCGCAGGCTCAGTAGTTGTGGCGCATGGGCTTGGTGGCTCCGCGGCATGTGGGATCTTCCTGGACCAGGGCTTGAACCCATGTCCCCTGCATTGGCAGGCGGATTCTTAACCACTGCGCCACCAGGGAAATCCCTTGAAAGTTTCTTAAACTGGCCATATATTGATTTGTATGTACAACTCTGTTCTGTAATGCATATGTTTATTAGCTACAATAATGTAGGGTATGAAATAAAGAGAAGCGTGTTATAGGAAAACCATGTGTAAACTCTGGAATCCCACCCAGTTTAGTGATGCGCTCATGTTGTGAACGGCACGGCACGCCTGACCTGAGGCAGCCCTTTCTCCCCAACCTGTACTATTTCCATGGTTGTTTCTGAGTTGTCTTTCTCTTCTCTTTTGGCTAAACATACATAGTAGAATGAATGAAGTATGTGTTTGATGTAGTTGGACTATATTATTCAATTTCCCTGTGTTACTACTATTCTAAAGTATGGATTTTAATAGCTACACATTATCCCATTTTACAAATATACCCACTTTTAATCACCAAGACTTTTTTGAAGTATGTTCATAGTTCCTCAGTATGATAAATAACACTTTGCTACAGGTCTTTTAAATATAAATCACATCTGTGCCTTTTCCTGAAATTGCTGGTTTAAAAGAAATGCTCTTTTTCACAGCTGCTGCCTTTTCCCATGTTGGCTTCTAGAAGGACTGACCCACTTTGTACTTAACCTATAGTGGACACACGTGTCTGTTTCACATAATTACATTTTATATTTTTAAAAATAACCCTGCCATTTTGAAAATCAAAACTTGGCCTTTCATTTTGGCCTTGCTTGTTAGCATGTGTAGAATCTCATAGAGAAAGCGTGGAGACTGACCGCATGTACTTCTCCCCAAGGACCTGGAGGAGCAGCTGGACGAGGAGGAGGGGGCGCGCCAGAAACTGCAGCTGGAGAAGGTGACGGCAGAGGCCAAGATCAAGAAGATGGAAGAGGAGATTCTGCTTCTCGAGGACCAAAATTCCAAATTTATCAAAGTAAGAGACTATTTCCATTTAAGAGCTGATTTTATTTTTATTTTTTAAATAAATTTATTTTATTTATTTATTTTTGGCTGCATTGGGTCTTCGTTGCTGCGCACGGGCTTTCTCTAGTTGCGGCGAGCGGGGGCTACTCTTCGTTGCAGTGTGTGGGCTGCTCATTGCAGTGGCTTCCCTTGTTGCGGAGCACGGGCTCTAGGTGCACGGGCTTCAGTAGTTGCGGCACGTGGGCTCAGTAGTTGTGGCTCGTGGGCTCTAGAGCGCAGGCTCGGTAGTTGTGGTGCATGGGCTTAGTTGCTCCACGGCATGTGGGATCCTCCCGGACCAGGGCTCGAACCCATGTCCCCTGCATTG
>NC_041227.1:88783532-88806006 GCF_002837175.3 Physeter macrocephalus
TGCCGTGGCCTCTCCCTGTTGCGGAGCACAGGCTCCGGACGCGCAGGCTCAGCGGCCATGGCTCACGGGCCCAGCCGCTCCGCGGCATGTGGGATCCTCCCGGACCGGGGCACGAACCCGCGTCCCCTGCATCGGCAGGCGGACTCTCAACCACTGCGCCACCAGGGAAGCCCCCAGTTGTCATTCTGGATGCCTTTTCTGAAGCCGTTTTTCCTATTCAGGAAAAGAAACTCATGGAAGATCGCATTGCTGAGTGTTCCTCTCAGCTGGCTGAAGAGGAAGAAAAGGCAAAAAACCTGGCCAAGATCAGGAATAAGCAAGAAGTGATGATCTCAGATTTAGAAGGTGAGTGTTGGAGGTTAGAGAAATTTAGGGCTAGGACATGTGAGCCTTTAGATTTTACTTAAATCAGAACATGCTGTAATAGGAAACGTACATGGGGATCGCTCATCAGTTTGGGTTCAGCTATTAGAATAGCCCTCTTATATGGTGTTGTCATTTGCCTAGTCACCAAGTATTTAGTGCCGTCAAACGGCACTAAATTATTTTTAAACTTTTACTTTTTAAAGCTAGGTCCTGTAATAAAATAGATTGCCCTTTGGTGGACACAGCTGGGACCTAAATTAAGTTTGAGCTGTACGGGCCGTTAAATTTGTATGTGTTTAATCTAAATGCTGCGTCGAGGTGCCTAGGTTTCCCTTCACAAAGGGACAGCTGCTGACACAAAACCTGGCAGGGACAGGAGACTCTGTGCAGGGTAGCAGTGTCTCACTCTGATGGCCCAAGTCATGTCAGCAAATGCTAGGATTTTTGCAAAATGGATCACTGCCTTCTGCAAAAGAAATAAGAAAAGAGGGTGGAAGTTGGAAAGAGCCCAGAAAACCTTCCCTTTGACCCGCAGCTGGAGACTGGTATCGACAGAGGAGGAAGAACGTGGCTCTTAACACCCTGCTGTCGCGTGGTCGTTTACAACGGGGAGAAAATGAGTGGTTTCTAAAACAGTATTTAGGATTTTGTTGTCCTCGTTGTTGTCAGCCTGAAATTCTTTCCGTAAACCATTCTTGCCTGTAGGCGATTCTTCTGGGAAGGGTAGGTAGGCCTGTCCTTTTCTCACCTGACTGATGGGCGGGTGAGGACAGTGTGTGAAGGGAAGCATCCCCAGCCCTAATTAAGGAATCACTGCAGGATTCAGAGGGCGGGCGGGCGGGAGAGACGCCCACACTCTGCCCTCTCGCCCTCAGGGCTCAGGAACTGCAGTCTGGGTTCAAACCAGGGATTCCCGGTGAAAGGGGAGCGGGGGCACAGGGGTCACACGCCACCCAGCCTCTGCCAAGCCCTCTGCGATCCCGGGCACAGCACGGGGTCCAGGTCACTTTGGCTCTGATAGCGGCGCCCGCCCGCTCCCTGTGGAAGGACATCCTTACAATCCTCCCAGTTTCTTCCTGAAAATTCCACCCTCCTACTAATACATCTCGCCTTTGGTTTGATCTTAACTGGTTTCAGGTGATGGAGTGGTTGGCAGGATGATATTAAGGCAGCGACATGCTTTAGAATACAATGGCTAATTCTCAGCTTTAATCAGTTTACATTTTGAATTTGTCCATATGGAGTAACGTTCAGTGTGTTGAAGGGCTTCTTGTATCTTGCCCTAAAGAGCGCTTAAAGAAGGAAGAGAAGACCCGCCAGGAACTGGAAAAGGCCAAAAGGAAACTGGACGGCGAGACCACGGACCTGCAGGACCAGATCGCTGAGCTCCAGGCGCAGATTGACGAGCTCAAGATCCAGGTGGCCAAGAAGGAGGAGGAGCTGCAGGGCGCCCTGGCCAGGTCTGCACTAGGCATGTGGCTGGAGGGGGATTCCCGACAGATGAGACCCCGGGACGCTGACTTATGGCTTCCTTGTCATTGGGTGTGACACGGGCCTGGGAGGCCTGGGAGCATTTGTGTCGGGGCAGCCAGAAAATCTCATCAATCCTTCTTGGTATTTACACTGAAAAATCACGAGTCATATCATGAAATCCTTGGAAATTCACACCTGAAAAGTTTTAACCATTATCAAATGTTCTGGTTTCTGTACGTTACAGATTAATTTCAAGATGATTTAGAAGTTGAGAGGAAGTCACTTTTCAGAAATATTCCCCCCTCTTCTAGCATGATTTGCTCTTCAGTCCTAAACCATTCAGTTAGAGAATGCAAGTCATACATAGTAAATACGTTTATACTAATATTTCGTGTCTTTATAAAGAATAAGTATTTGGCTACATGGTCATAGGACTCGGTTTAATTTATAATTTATTACAATCAAGAAAATCTTATAACAGAAATTCTTCTGCCTCTGTCACTGTTAGTCTTTCTTTGGCCACTTACAGAGGTGAGGGCTGGAACCCAGAACTAAAATTCTCCACCTGCTCCCATGTGTCAGCTTCCCCTCCCTCACCTCAAACTTCCCACCTATCCCCGGTCAGAACGTCCACCCACATTAAACCACGCGGGAGCAAAAAGATGCACCAGAGGACACAGAAAGCGTAGAGTGGAGGGTGTGAAGGTGGCGGGTCTGCTTCCACTTTGTTCCAAGAGTTTCTCTGAATTTGCAGATTCACTGTGGGCTGGAAGCAATCTGACAGACAAGACCGCTACCTTGAGCAGTGTTTTAACTAGAAGAACATTTGCTTGAGAGGGAATTTTTAAATATTATAATCATTAAAGTGAGATGGTCCTGCCTTTTCATGGAGAACTTTATTAGCCTTTTGGACAGGACCCAGACTCCGTCCTGATGCCAGCTCTGGGCCTCCAAGCCGTGGGCCGTGGGCTGGGGGTGGTGTCTCAGGGTCTCCTTGTGGGAAGAGTCCCCGGGCGCCGGCTCTGAGCGCTTCCCGTGCCCGGGTGTCTCCGCAGGGGTGACGACGAGACGCTGCACAAGAACAACGCGCTTAAAGTCGTGCGTGAGCTGCAAGCCCAGCTTGCTGAGCTGCAGGAAGACTTTGAATCCGAGAAGGCTTCGCGGAACAAGGCGGAAAAGCAGAAGAGGGACTTGAGTGAGGAGCTGGAAGCTCTGAAGACAGAGCTTGAGGACACGCTGGACACCACGGCAGCTCAGCAGGAACTGCGGTAAGTGGGGGCAGGGCAGAGATGCTCGTCCTCGGGGAGTGGGGTGTTTTCCTGTATGCTGTCACTTCGAGCATCCTCTCTCCCTCCTGGAAACAGTGGCACGTGGAACAGTAACACAATCTCGGTGGTTAGAAACCAACCGGCCTGTAGGTAGAAAGCACGGGGCGGGCGGATGCACCACAGCCGGGTGCGCAGAGGGAGGTGTGATCAGAAAAGCCCCAGGTGCGCACACGGGGCTGGAGGGGAGAGTTACACCTGAACCAAGTGAGGGGGGCGCACGGACCAGAGGGCTAGAGGGGACAGGCGCAGAAACCGGAGGAGGTGGGGCTGTTTGGGCATCTGCTGGCTGCAGCAATTGGTCTGATGAACAGTGGTGAGGAAGCAGACGAGAAGGAGGCCCGCGTCCACAAAGACAAAAGGACAGGTGAGTGCAGGTACCCACGTGACAGATGGGCCAGCCGCCGAGCGTAGGCAAGAGGAGAGTGACGAGCGCAGCCAGACACGACTCACGGGAAGTCCCGGGAGAGCGCGCGCAGCTCCCCGTGAGCAGGTGGGCTGCCCGAGGCCCCTGCTGGCCGCCTCCTGGCCGCCTCCTCCTGACCGCCTCCTGCCTCCTCAAGACCCGAGCCGCCGCGCGCGAGGCCAGCCCAGGAATCCCCGGGCTGCGCGGCGGGTAGACCTGGCTGTGCGCGTGCTCGCGCGCGCACAGCCCCGCCGCCTGCCCCAGGCCGTGAGTGTGGGAAGGGGAGCCTGCCCCCGAGAAGGGGGCTAAGGGAGAGCCTGCAGTAAGGCGAGGGCAGTAGGGGTCATTTGCAGAGGCACGTGGGTAGGGGCGTGTGCCCGTCAGGTGCTGGGCCTGGAGAGAAGCCGTGCCGAGCCGTCAGGCTGAGGTCAGACGGTGGGTGTCCGGAGCGCTCAGTGCTGAAGAAGCGGAGGAGGTGAGCCCGATAACGTGCCAGGGACTTTGCCCGCGAACACGCAGGGCCTCACGGCAACGGGAGGGTGTGTCCCCGCAGAGCCACCTGAGCCGGTGGGGCTAGAGGCTCCTACCCGCCTCCACAGAGCAGCTCTGCTTTTAGCAGTTTTAAGTCCTGGCCTTGTCTTTAAACTACCTGCTTTTTAAATATCTGGAAACCACTGAACTGTGGGCTGCAACCCACAGTCGAATGATTAGACTTGGTTGAAATAGCCATTCTCAGCTGGGCTTTCAACCACGATAGAAAAAAAGGTTCTGCTCACTTCTTCCCTTCAACTCCTGTTTAAAAAAAAAAAAAAAGTACCAATGATATGCGCTTTTTTTGTTGTTGTTGTTTTTTGCCACACTGCACGGCTTGCAGGATCTTAGTTCCCCAACCAGGGATCAAACCCACCCTCCTTGCATTGGAAGCACGGAGTCTTAACCAGTGGACCGCCAGGGAAGTCCAGTATGCGCATATTTGTTAAAACCGTGGATGTTCTCCAACAGAGCACTCCCTGCTGCTGCTGGTGAAGGGGTCGGATGGCCTGCAGTTCCGACGCGTCGGGGGAGATGGTGTTGCCATCTGGTAGATGGGGGGTGAACTGAAGTAACCTCGATGGAGTCTCTGTCTTGCTGGGCTGATGCCGGGATGCTGGGGCCCCTCCTCCACCTCCAGCATCCGTCCCTTCCTCTGCACGGAAGCTTGCAGAGGACAAGGCCAGACCCCCGCACGCCCTTCACCTCCAGTGAACGTGGGGCCGAGCCAGGCTGCACCACCGCGACTCTGGTGGCTCCCTTTGTCTGGTGACCTGCCACCACGCAGCTAGCAGCCACCTGGGCCCCTTTTCTCTTTGCCGCAGCTGGTCGCAGCCCCTAGATTTCACTTCCTTGTAAAGAGAGGAAAGTGCGCCCACACAGCAGTCAGCATATACGTCACTGTTGTAAGTGGCTTCGGGTTCTAGAGCAAGTTTGCCCGAGTTGTGCTTCAGGATGATTGGGAAGTTAGCGCCCTCTAAGCGCTCTGTGTTAGGGCAGCTCTCAGCGGGAGTGGTACTTACCTGAACTGGTTTCAGCGTTAAGCTGTGCGCTTAAATTAAGGGTGGTGCTCGGACCCGCTTTTGTGGGGCGCGGTGTCCTGCCTGATGAGCCTTTACCAGCCCTTTTGGGGATTGACCCTCTTCCGGTTTTATTGAAATGCCTGCTGGTGCTGTGGCAGGCATCTTGGCTTCTTGTGTTAAGCAGTGCCTGGCCTGTGATACACCCAGGCTGCCCCGAACGTCCGAAGACCCTTAGGGACGTTACCCCGTGTCTCGACTGTAAGTCGCAGGTGGAATGGGGGTCGTGCTGGTTCTGGAAGGTTTCCCGCTACCACAATAACAGCCACGCCAGCCTCCTGGAATCCATGTCATGTTTCAGACAAAAGCAGAACTTGAAAAACGTGCCTTTAATTTAGTCATTCAACTAATTCTGAGCTTCTCCCTCTAAAATTATGTTTCTCTAGTACCAAACGTGAACAAGAAGTGGCAGAGCTGAAGAAGGCTCTTGAGGAGGAAACGAAGAACCACGAGGCTCAGATCCAGGACATGAGGCAGAGACACGCGACCGCCCTGGAGGAGCTTTCGGAACAGCTGGAGCAGGCGAAGAGGGTAGGGGCGCGCCGGTGGGCGGCGCCGGGTGCCCGTGATGCTACTGAAAGTCACACGCTCCTCTCACTGACGGCCCTCCCCCCCGATGACGTAGCTCCAACCCTTCCGCAGCTGGAAGTCCTGCTCTCGCTCACCTGCTGCCCGGAAGCCGCCGGGCCCTGCACGTGTTCCCGGGGCTCCGCCCCTCCTGCCCCCCGTCCCGCCTGCCTCCGGTCTGTCTCGGGCACCACACGTCGTTGCCCTTGCTTCACGGTTCCCGCTCCCGTATCGCACGTGCTGGCTGCCCGCAGTGCTGCCGCCCCCCCCCCATACCGTATCTGCCGCCCCGAGCCGTGTGTACAGGGCTGCTCCACGCGCAGACGTCCTCACACTCCGAGGACAGCAGGTGTCTTCCTTCATTCATGCAGCAGGTGTTGACTGCAGGCTCACTCCGTGTCAGCACGGTTCTCCGGATACCAGAGCCGTGCCCTTTGCGTCCTCTGTTGTAAAACTGCCAGCGAACTGTGTTTCCCTTCCCTCTCCTAGCTCAAGGCAAACCTGGAGAAGAACAGGCAGGGCCTGGAGACAGACAACAAGGAGCTGGCGTGCGAGGTGAAGGTGCTGCAGCAGGTCAAGGCCGAGTCTGAGCACAAGAGGAAGAAGCTGGACGCCCAGGTGCAGGAGCTCCACGCCAAGGTCTCGGAAGGGGACAGACTCAGGCTGGAACTGGCCGAGAAAGCGAATAAGTTACAGGTAGGCCTGGAGAGCCTTTCCTGGGCGTCGCCCCCAGTGTCTGGCGGGGTGGGGAGGGGAGGGGACTGACATTGGGGGCCCCCGGGCTGCCCCAGGTCCGCATTAGGCTCCTTGTGTTGTTCTCCCACTTGAAGCTCACAGCGCCCCCCGGGTGAGTCTGGTGGACGAGGACGTGAGAAGCTCGCCTGCCTCTGGGCTCTGCCGAGTCCACAGCCCTCCCCGCCCCACTGCTGCCAAGACTGATGAAGTGGGGGGATCTCTGAAGGGCGTTGCTAAACTGAGGATAAACAGAAACGCCATCAGCTTGAGTTTCAAGTATAGAAACGCCCTCCGTGTGCCTTCCCTTTGCTCACGTGACTAGAGGACAGACTGGAACCAAGGGCAACTCCTGTCCCTTTTGTCTGCGACCCGCTGTCCCCACAAAAAAAAAATAGACGGTCTCATGCCGTGGGGGTTTCGGGGGGGGAGGTATTTTAGAGCTACCATTAATTAAACACGGAAAAGAAAAAAATGTTTTTACCACATTATTCATAAAATCTGACCAGGTGCACGGGCTTCAGTAGTTGCGGCACGTGGGCTCAGTAGTTGTGGCTCGTGGGCTCTAGGGCGCAGGCTCGGTAGTTGTGGTGCATGGGCTTAGTTGCTCCACGGCATGTGGGATCCTCCCGGACCAGGGCTCGAACCCATGTCCCCTGCATTGGCAGGCAGATTCTTAACCACTGTGCCACCAGGGGAGTCCAAGAGCTGATTTTAGAATATGGAAAATGCTTGTGTCAATGCTCTCACTGAAAGTGGCTTCAAACAGGAAATTCTCAAGATTTCAAGTTCATTTATTCAGTTTTCTCTCGAAGTCTCTACAGATTTATAGTCGGTATAGATTTCTAAAGACAGAAACTATTTAATTTTTTTAATCCACCAAATATCCTTTTAATCCCTGAGATGACTGAACGTGCCCATTTTGTGCCCTTTGGACACTCACCGACCACTTGTTCCCATCTGGGCGGTAATACATTCAGCACCGGCTGCAGGACTGCAGGCCAGGCGGGTGGGCGAAGCTCTGGAAGGTCATGAGCCTCCCTTTCCTGCCTTTTTGGAATATACGATCTGCTGGGGGAGACAGTGCCAACATTACTTGTTTTCTAAGTAATAACCAAACCCAGTTGTCTTTTTTTTTTTTTTTTTTTTTTTTTTGCGGTACACGGGCCTCTCACTGCTGTGGCCTCTCCCGCTGCGGAGCACAGGCTCGGGACGCGCAGGCTCAGCGGCCATGGCTCACGGGCCCAGCCGCTCCGCGGCATGTGGGATCCTCCCGGACCGGGGCACGAACCCGCGTCCCCTGCATCGGCAGGCGGACTCTCAACCACTGCGCCACCAGGGAAGCCCCCAGTTGTCATTCTGGATGCCTTTTCTGAAGCCGTTTTTCCTATTCAGGAAAAGAAACTCATGGAAGATCGCATTGCTGAGTGTTCCTCTCAGCTGGCTGAAGAGGAAGAAAAGGCAAAAAACCTGGCCAAGATCAGGAATAAGCAAGAAGTGATGATCTCAGATTTAGAAGGTGAGTGTTGGAGGTTAGAGAAATTTAGGGCTAGGACATGTGAGCCTTTAGATTTTACTTAAATCAGAACATGCTGTAATAGGAAACGTACATGGGGATCGCTCATCAGTTTGGGTTCAGCTATTAGAATAGCCCTCTTATATGGTGTTGTCATTTGCCTAGTCACCAAGTATTTAGTGCCGTCAAACGGCACTAAATTATTTTTAAACTTTTACTTTTTAAAGCTAGGTCCTGTAATAAAATAGATTGCCCTTTGGTGGACACAGCTGGGACCTAAATTAAGTTTGAGCTGTACGGGCCGTTAAATTTGTATGTGTTTAATCTAAATGCTGCGTCGAGGTGCCTAGGTTTCCCTTCACAAAGGGACAGCTGCTGACACAAAACCTGGCAGGGACAGGAGACTCTGTGCAGGGTAGCAGTGTCTCACTCTGATGGCCCAAGTCATGTCAGCAAATGCTAGGATTTTTGCAAAATGGATCACTGCCTTCTGCAAAAGAAATAAGAAAAGAGGGTGGAAGTTGGAAAGAGCCCAGAAAACCTTCCCTTTGACCCGCAGCTGGAGACTGGTATCGACAGAGGAGGAAGAACGTGGCTCTTAACACCCTGCTGTCGCGTGGTCGTTTACAACGGGGAGAAAATGAGTGGTTTCTAAAACAGTATTTAGGATTTTGTTGTCCTCGTTGTTGTCAGCCTGAAATTCTTTCCGTAAACCATTCTTGCCTGTAGGCGATTCTTCTGGGAAGGGTAGGTAGGCCTGTCCTTTTCTCACCTGACTGATGGGCGGGTGAGGACAGTGTGTGAAGGGAAGCATCCCCAGCCCTAATTAAGGAATCACTGCAGGATTCAGAGGGCGGGCGGGCGGGAGAGACGCCCACACTCTGCCCTCTCGCCCTCAGGGCTCAGGAACTGCAGTCTGGGTTCAAACCAGGGATTCCCGGTGAAAGGGGAGCGGGGGCACAGGGGTCACACGCCACCCAGCCTCTGCCAAGCCCTCTGCGATCCCGGGCACAGCACGGGGTCCAGGTCACTTTGGCTCTGATAGCGGCGCCCGCCCGCTCCCTGTGGAAGGACATCCTTACAATCCTCCCAGTTTCTTCCTGAAAATTCCACCCTCCTACTAATACATCTCGCCTTTGGTTTGATCTTAACTGGTTTCAGGTGATGGAGTGGTTGGCAGGATGATATTAAGGCAGCGACATGCTTTAGAATACAATGGCTAATTCTCAGCTTTAATCAGTTTACATTTTGAATTTGTCCATATGGAGTAACATTCAGTGTGTTGAAGGGCTTCTTGTATCTTGCCCTAAAGAGCGCTTAAAGAAGGAAGAGAAGACCCGCCAGGAACTGGAAAAGGCCAAAAGGAAACTGGACGGCGAGACCACGGACCTGCAGGACCAGATCGCTGAGCTCCAGGCGCAGATTGACGAGCTCAAGATCCAGGTGGCCAAGAAGGAGGAGGAGCTGCAGGGCGCCCTGGCCAGGTCTGCACTAGGCATGTGGCTGGAGGGGGATTCCCGACAGATGAGACCCCGGGACGCTGACTTATGGCTTCCTTGTCATTGGGTGTGACACGGGCCTGGGAGGCCTGGGAGCATTTGTGTCGGGGCAGCCAGAAAATCTCATCAATCCTTCTTGGTATTTACACTGAAAAATCACGAGTCATATCATGAAATCCTTGGAAATTCACACCTGAAAAGTTTTAACCATTATCAAATATTCTGGTTTCTGTACGTTACAGATTAATTTCAAGATGATTTAGAAGTTGAGAGGAAGTCACTTTTCAGAAATATTCCCCCCTCTTCTAGCATGATTTGCTCTTCAGTCCTAAACCATTCAGTTAGAGAATGCAAGTCATACATAGTAAATACGTTTATACTAATATTTCGTGTCTTTATAAAGAATAAGTATTTGGCTACATGGTCATAGGACTCGGTTTAATTTATAATTTATTACAATCAAGAAAATCTTATAACAGAAATTCTTCTGCCTCTGTCACTGTTAGTCTTTCTTTGGCCACTTACAGAGGTGAGGGCTGGAACCCAGAACTAAAATTCTCCACCTGCTCCCATGTGTCAGCTTCCCCTCCCTCACCTCAAACTTCCCACCTATCCCCGGTCAGAACGTCCACCCACATTAAACCACGCGGGAGCAAAAAGATGCACCAGAGGACACAGAAAGCGTAGAGTGGAGGGTGTGAAGGTGGCGGGTCTGCTTCCACTTTGTTCCAAGAGTTTCTCTGAATTTGCAGATTCACTGTGGGCTGGAAGCAATCTGACAGACAAGACCGCTACCTTGAGCAGTGTTTTAACTAGAAGAACATTTGCTTGAGAGGGAATTTTTAAATATTATAATCATTAAAGTGAGATGGTCCTGCCTTTTCATGGAGAACTTTATTAGCCTTTTGGACAGGACCCAGACTCCGTCCTGATGCCAGCTCTGGGCCTCCAAGCCGTGGGCCGTGGGCTGGGGGTGGTGTCTCAGGGTCTCCTTGTGGGAAGAGTCCCCGGGCGCCGGCTCTGAGCGCTTCCCGTGCCCGGGTGTCTCCGCAGGGGTGACGACGAGACGCTGCACAAGAACAACGCGCTTAAAGTCGTGCGTGAGCTGCAAGCCCAGCTTGCTGAGCTGCAGGAAGACTTTGAATCCGAGAAGGCTTCGCGGAACAAGGCGGAAAAGCAGAAGAGGGACTTGAGTGAGGAGCTGGAAGCTCTGAAGACAGAGCTTGAGGACACGCTGGACACCACGGCAGCTCAGCAGGAACTGCGGTAAGTGGGGGCAGGGCAGAGATGCTCGTCCTCGGGGAGTGGGGTGTTTTCCTGTATGCTGTCACTTCGAGCATCCTCTCTCCCTCCTGGAAACAGTGGCACGTGGAACAGTAACACAATCTCGGTGGTTAGAAACCAACCGGCCTGTAGGTAGAAAGCACGGGGCGGGCGGATGCACCACAGCCGGGTGCGCAGAGGGAGGTGTGATCAGAAAAGCCCCAGGTGCGCACACGGGGCTGGAGGGGAGAGTTACACCTGAACCAAGTGAGGGGGGCGCACGGACCAGAGGGCTAGAGGGGACAGGCGCAGAAACCGGAGGAGGTGGGGCTGTTTGGGCATCTGCTGGCTGCAGCAATTGGTCTGATGAACAGTGGTGAGGAAGCAGACGAGAAGGAGGCCCGCGTCCACAAAGACAAAAGGACAGGTGAGTGCAGGTACCCACGTGACAGATGGGCCAGCCGCCGAGCGTAGGCAAGAGGAGAGTGACGAGCGCAGCCAGACACGACTCACGGGAAGTCCCGGGAGAGCGCGCGCAGCTCCCCGTGAGCAGGTGGGCTGCCCGAGGCCCCTGCTGGCCGCCTCCTGGCCGCCTCCTCCTGACCGCCTCCTGCCTCCTCAAGACCCGAGCCGCCGCGCGCGAGGCCAGCCCAGGAATCCCCGGGCTGCGCGGCGGGTAGACCTGGCTGTGCGCGTGCTCGCGCGCGCACAGCCCCGCCGCCTGCCCCAGGCCGTGAGTGTGGGAAGGGGAGCCTGCCCCCGAGAAGGGGGCTAAGGGAGAGCCTGCAGTAAGGCGAGGGCAGTAGGGGTCATTTGCAGAGGCACGTGGGTAGGGGCGTGTGCCCGTCAGGTGCTGGGCCTGGAGAGAAGCCGTGCCGAGCCGTCAGGCTGAGGTCAGACGGTGGGTGTCCGGAGCGCTCAGTGCTGAAGAAGCGGAGGAGGTGAGCCCGATAACGTGCCAGGGACTTTGCCCGCGAACACGCAGGGCCTCACGGCAACGGGAGGGTGTGTCCCCGCAGAGCCACCTGAGCCGGTGGGGCTAGAGGCTCCTACCCGCCTCCACAGAGCAGCTCTGCTTTTAGCAGTTTTAAGTCCTGGCCTTGTCTTTAAACTACCTGCTTTTTAAATATCTGGAAACCACTGAACTGTGGGCTGCAACCCACAGTCGAATGATTAGACTTGGTTGAAATAGCCATTCTCAGCTGGGCTTTCAACCACGATAGAAAAAAAGGTTCTGCTCACTTCTTCCCTTCAACTCCTGTTTAAAAAAAAAAAAAAAGTACCAATGATATGCGCTTTTTTTGTTGTTGTTGTTTTTTGCCACACTGCACGGCTTGCAGGATCTTAGTTCCCCAACCAGGGATCAAACCCACCCTCCTTGCATTGGAAGCACGGAGTCTTAACCAGTGGACCGCCAGGGAAGTCCAGTATGCGCATATTTGTTAAAACCGTGGATGTTCTCCAACAGAGCACTCCCTGCTGCTGCTGGTGAAGGGGTCGGATGGCCTGCAGTTCCGACGCGTCGGGGGAGATGGTGTTGCCATCTGGTAGATGGGGGGTGAACTGAAGTAACCTCGATGGAGTCTCTGTCTTGCTGGGCTGATGCCGGGATGCTGGGGCCCCTCCTCCACCTCCAGCATCCGTCCCTTCCTCTGCACGGAAGCTTGCAGAGGACAAGGCCAGACCCCCGCACGCCCTTCACCTCCAGTGAACGTGGGGCCGAGCCAGGCTGCACCACCGCGACTCTGGTGGCTCCCTTTGTCTGGTGACCTGCCACCACGCAGCTAGCAGCCACCTGGGCCCCTTTTCTCTTTGCCGCAGCTGGTCGCAGCCCCTAGATTTCACTTCCTTGTAAAGAGAGGAAAGTGCGCCCACACAGCAGTCAGCATATACGTCACTGTTGTAAGTGGCTTCGGGTTCTAGAGCAAGTTTGCCCGAGTTGTGCTTCAGGATGATTGGGAAGTTAGCGCCCTCTAAGCGCTCTGTGTTAGGGCAGCTCTCAGCGGGAGTGGTACTTACCTGAACTGGTTTCAGCGTTAAGCTGTGCGCTTAAATTAAGGGTGGTGCTCGGACCCGCTTTTGTGGGGCGCGGTGTCCTGCCTGATGAGCCTTTACCAGCCCTTTTGGGGATTGACCCTCTTCCGGTTTTATTGAAATGCCTGCTGGTGCTGTGGCAGGCATCTTGGCTTCTTGTGTTAAGCAGTGCCTGGCCTGTGATACACCCAGGCTGCCCCGAACGTCCGAAGACCCTTAGGGACGTTACCCCGTGTCTCGACTGTAAGTCGCAGGTGGAATGGGGGTCGTGCTGGTTCTGGAAGGTTTCCCGCTACCACAATAACAGCCACGCCAGCCTCCTGGAATCCATGTCATGTTTCAGACAAAAGCAGAACTTGAAAAACGTGCCTTTAATTTAGTCATTCAACTAATTCTGAGCTTCTCCCTCTAAAATTATGTTTCTCTAGTACCAAACGTGAACAAGAAGTGGCAGAGCTGAAGAAGGCTCTTGAGGAGGAAACGAAGAACCACGAGGCTCAGATCCAGGACATGAGGCAGAGACACGCGACCGCCCTGGAGGAGCTTTCGGAACAGCTGGAGCAGGCGAAGAGGGTAGGGGCGCGCCGGTGGGCGGCGCCGGGTGCCCGTGATGCTACTGAAAGTCACACGCTCCTCTCACTGACGGCCCTCCCCCCCGATGACGTAGCTCCAACCCTTCCGCAGCTGGAAGTCCTGCTCTCGCTCACCTGCTGCCCGGAAGCCGCCGGGCCCTGCACGTGTTCCCGGGGCTCCGCCCCTCCTGCCCCCCGTCCCGCCTGCCTCCGGTCTGTCTCGGGCACCACACGTCGTTGCCCTTGCTTCACGGTTCCCGCTCCCGTATCGCACGTGCTGGCTGCCCGCAGTGCTGCCGCCCCCCCCCCATACCGTATCTGCCGCCCCGAGCCGTGTGTACAGGGCTGCTCCACGCGCAGACGTCCTCACACTCCGAGGACAGCAGGTGTCTTCCTTCATTCATGCAGCAGGTGTTGACTGCAGGCTCACTCCGTGTCAGCACGGTTCTCCGGATACCAGAGCCGTGCCCTTTGCGTCCTCTGTTGTAAAACTGCCAGCGAACTGTGTTTCCCTTCCCTCTCCTAGCTCAAGGCAAACCTGGAGAAGAACAGGCAGGGCCTGGAGACAGACAACAAGGAGCTGGCGTGCGAGGTGAAGGTGCTGCAGCAGGTCAAGGCCGAGTCTGAGCACAAGAGGAAGAAGCTGGACGCCCAGGTGCAGGAGCTCCACGCCAAGGTCTCGGAAGGGGACAGACTCAGGCTGGAACTGGCCGAGAAAGCGAATAAGTTACAGGTAGGCCTGGAGAGCCTTTCCTGGGCGTCGCCCCCAGTGTCTGGCGGGGTGGGGAGGGGAGGGGACTGACATTGGGGGCCCCCGGGCTGCCCCAGGTCCGCATTAGGCTCCTTGTGTTGTTCTCCCACTTGAAGCTCACAGCGCCCCCCGGGTGAGTCTGGTGGACGAGGACGTGAGAAGCTCGCCTGCCTCTGGGCTCTGCCGAGTCCACAGCCCTCCCCGCCCCACTGCTGCCAAGACTGATGAAGTGGGGGGATCTCTGAAGGGCGTTGCTAAACTGAGGATAAACAGAAACGCCATCAGCTTGAGTTTCAAGTATAGAAACGCCCTCCGTGTGCCTTCCCTTTGCTCACGTGACTAGAGGACAGACTGGAACCAAGGGCAACTCCTGTCCCTTTTGTCTGCGACCCGCTGTCCCCACAAAAAAAAAATAGACGGTCTCATGCCGTGGGGGTTTCGGGGGGGGAGGTATTTTAGAGCTACCATTAATTAAACACGGAAAAGAAAAAAATGTTTTTACCACATTATTCATAAAATCTGACCATAAGAAATAGCTACATATTCATGATAAATATATCATACCAGATTTTCTTTCAGCTTAAAAAGAACTGTGGGCTGTGACTCTTAGAATGTAAACTTCTTCGAATCTGTGTGATAAAGTTTTCAAGTTCTCTAAGAAAATGAATTATACTTGCGCCCCCCACCCACCTCCCCCCAGCATACGGATAGTGCATCTTCGTGTGAAAAAGGGTTAAAATAAAACACCTGCTGATCTTGAGCCTCCTCACATACGACAGCAGCCACTCTTTCAGAGGATTTGGTATAATTTTTGTCTCTTGATGCTGAAAAACAAGATAGCAAGCCAGTTAAGAGAACGCCCTCCACGTGTGGGCTCTGCCGTCCTAAGCCTCCCTGTCCGGGTGGTCGGTGGAGGCTGTCTGCGGTGGCTGGCTGGCTCAGGGCCTGCTCACGGGGGCGGTAGACTCTCGGTGGTGAGCCCTCCTTAGCGAGGCTGACCCCTCCTCTCCGCGATACGCTCACTTTGGGTGCATTTAGGGTCCAGAACCACCACTCTTTTCTCTCTGCCTACTGCTGAAGTGAGTCATAACCTTTCACTCCTCCTTGCAGAATGAATTGGATAATGTCTCAACTCTTCTAGAAGAAGCAGAGAAAAAGGGTATTAAGTTTGCCAAGGACGCAGCTGGTCTTGAGTCTCAACTCCAGGACACACAGGTATTCCCCCGGGGGTGGAGTGTTACTAGTAACTCTGCTGTTTCTGTGATCTGTAAGTTGGTGAAACATGCTATTCCCAGAACTGCCCTCTTATCACCTCTTTCTGATTTTCTGGTCTACTTTTTTTTCTTTATATAAATTTATTTATTTTATTTATTTATTTATTTTTGGCGGAGTTGGGTCTTCGTTGCCGCGCGCAGGCTTTCTCTAGTTGCGGCGAGCGGGGGCTACTCTTCGTTGCGGTGCGCGGGCTCCTCATTGCGGTGGCTTCCCTTGTTGCGGAGCACGGGCTCTAGGCGCACGGGCTTCAGTAGTTGTGTCTCGCGGGCTCTAGAGCGCAGGATCAGTAGTTGTGGCGCACAGGCTTAGTTGCTCCGTGGCATGTGGGATCTTCCCGGACCAGGGCTCGAACCCGTGTCCCCTGCATGGGCAGGCGGATTCTTAACCACTGTGCCACCAGGGAAGCCATTCTGCTCTACGTTTATTTTCAACCATCTTGCACCAAAACCAGCCCTGATGCTCAGGAACTCACCTTTGAGCTCATATCTAGAGCCTGCGGTTCCTGTGTCTGGCAGGCATGCGGGTGCCTGGGAGGTGGCTCTTGCTGTCTGGCCGGGCACCGCCTGGGGTGCGGTTCACCAGGCGGCGGCGGCGGTCCTGTTATACATTCGTGCACTGCTGGCCGTTTTAAACATTTTCTCATGGTTTTTGTTCATTAACGCTGACCTGAGAGAAACAGGAAAGGATTCCAGGAGTGATAAAAGGATGTGGGAAAGGGAAGCTCGCAGGTCCCTGGCCTGGGCCCCTGGCGGGGTGACGCTGCCATGGCTCGTGAACCAGTTTGTTTTTGGTTTTTTGGCCACACTGCACAGCTTGCGGAATCTTGATTCCCCGACCAGGGGTTGAACCCGCGCCCTCGGCAGTGAAAGCGCGGAGTCCTAACCATTGGACTGCCAGGGAACTCCCTCATGAACAACTTTAAAGCAATATTGTATTAAGGGCACTTGTTAAATGATCAGGTGTGTTTTAAAATCACTTGTCTGTTAACATCACTGGGTATTTCTCACACACTGAGACTCTGTTTTTTTTAACAGAGGCATTGTGGTTTGGGTGATTACCATAACCTAAGTACTGACCGTTTATAAAAATAAACAGGAGCTTCTTCAGGAAGAGACACGCCAAAAACTGAACCTGAGCAGCCGGATCCGGCAGCTGGAGGAGGAGAAGAACAGCCTTCAGGAGCAGCAAGAGGAGGAGGAGGAGGCCAGGAAGAACCTGGAAAAGCAGGTGTTGGCCCTGCAGGCCCAGGTGCGTGCATCCACTTGGGACGCAGTGTGGCCTCGATGTGTGCATTTAGCAGCTAACGTCCCTGCCCTGCTGGGTGCTTTCAGCTCCATCTGGGACAGTTAATTGGGTCTTGTTGGGAGCAAGGTGAAGACCCTCGGACTGTGTCAACTGTGTAAATTCCAATCCAGTCATTCTTTTATACATGATTAGCGAAGAAATTTCTGGTCTAAGATTCACTTGCTCAGAAACACATAGTATTGCTTTATATTATTTCTTGTGACAAGATATTGAAAACAAGTTTTATCTTTATTCCTCAAGTGTGAAATCCAGTTGAGTTCTTTAATAGTGATCTTTTTTCCTTCAGTTGACAGATACCAAGAAGAAAGTAGATGACGACCTGGGGACAATTGAAAGTTTGGAAGAAGCCAAGAAGAAGCTCCTTAAAGACGTGGAAGCACTGAGCCAGCGCCTGGAGGAGAAGGCCCTGGCCTACGACAAGCTGGAGAAGACCAAGAACCGCCTGCAGCAGGAGCTCGATGACCTGCTGGTGGACCTGGACCACCAACGCCAGGTCGTCTCCAACTTGGAGAAGAAGCAGAAGAAGTTCGATCAGGTGGGTGCCCGGCGCCCCCACCCCTGGGCTCCCGGGCCAGCGCCGCACGTGTCCTCCTGGCAAAGCCCTCGCCTTTGTCATTTCGGCTTAAAATAATCCTTTCTTATTTAAGAGCAATATTTATTTATAGCAAAATTGGAAAAAAGCAGACCGGCATAAGGAAGGAAACAGGAGAACACCCCTGATATTCTTAGCAATAATTCAGGCACGTAGCAAATGAGAGGAGTCTCTGTTGCTTTTGAAATCGATTTTTACTGTTTCCCAACGCCATCCCGTGTAGCTGTTAGCAGAAGAGAAGAACATCTCTGCCCGCTACGCGGAAGAGCGAGACCGGGCCGAAGCAGAGGCCAGGGAGAAGGAGACCAAAGCCCTGTCCCTGGCCCGCGCCCTCGAGGAGGCCCTGGAGGCCAAGGAAGAGTCTGAGCGGCAGAACAAGCAGCTGCGGGCAGACATGGAGGACCTGATGAGCTCCAAGGACGACGTGGGCAAGAACGTGAGTGTCCCGGGGGCGGCGCCGTCAGGGCAGGCGGGCGACTCTGGGAAGGCCCAGCCCTACGGGGAAGCGCACCAAGAGTGCCTTGGCCTGTCTATAAATAGGGCGTTCAAGACTCCCAGGATAAGCCGCCAGGTTTTCTGCAGTCTGTTCTCGGTTACCTGTGCCAAAGCCAGGCGGGGGGTTCGCGTCGCTTTCACGGGCCCTCCCCGCCCTAAGCTGCACCCTGGCAGGGGTCCTTTAAATGAAGGGTCTCTCTGTTCCTGGGTCTCAGGTGGTTATCAAACGCAAGTGCCTCAAGTCCCCGCAGGTCGAGAGTAGTGGGATCTGTCTCCTGCACCGAGTGGGGAAGCTGGAGGGGAGCCGGGGGGGACCCCCTCGTCCTCCCACTGCACACGCCTTCCCCGAGAGCTGCTGTGGTTTTTAT
Organism: Physeter macrocephalus; assembly: GCF_002837175.3. Classification (NCBI taxonomy): domain Eukaryota; kingdom Metazoa; phylum Chordata; class Mammalia; order Artiodactyla; family Physeteridae; genus Physeter; species Physeter macrocephalus. Next base: position 88,801,682 of record NC_041227.1, read on the forward strand.
TTACCCTACCCCCTCCCCTAGTGTACGAGGTGTTGAGGGTAGTGATGGGGGACCCAGGCCTGGGGTCAGAACAGGTTCGGGGCTTGACTCTCCCCCGAGCTCCCATTTAACCTGTCTAAGCCTAAGTTTCCTCTTCTGTCAAAGGGACGTGATACTTGCCTGTTTCATGAAGCTGCTGCAGCTGTGCTCTGAAAGGCATAAAGTCCTCTCTAAAGATAAAAGCTCATTTTCCTGGGGCACGGGCTCTCTGGCCACATCATAAGGGAGGAAGGACTGTCCTGCCTTCCTGCCAAGTCTCCTACAGCCTGGGGACCGGCCCCGTGGACAGGAAGAGGCCTCCTAGAGTAGAAATGGCCAGGATTACAGAGTAAAACGTAGAGAGAGAATTCCGCCGTTGATTCCATTTTCTTGTTCCATATTAGTTTTCTTTAGAACAAACGACAGGCCCACATTCATTCCACAAGCACTTCCTTTGTGCCTGCGAAGTGCCGGACACTAAGAGACACAGGCCCTCCTCACGTTGCAAGGCTTCTCCTGCCCGCGTGAGAACTGACGTGGCAGTGAACGCCAGAGGGACACATAATAATATAGCACCTGCGCACGCCTGCCTGAGGATTGTCTCCAGGATCAGAGGGGACGTGAAGGGGGGGCACCCAGCACAGCGCTTGGCACCGAGAACTTAGTAAACGTGTGTGGTGGGGATCTCTGCGCAGAGAGAGGTCAAACCTCTCTTTCACTGTACCCCGCTTTGCGGGCCCGCCACACCTAGTGTGGAAGTCTCCGCGTGTGCGTTTTCAATACAAATGACCTTTTCCACAGCAAGAGGGATGTACTGTGTTAGACGCAGGCCTCAGGCCAGTGGCCAGTCAACAGGCGATTCCCCTGACACCGTGCTCTTTTTACCGTTCACCGCTTTTAAAGCTCTCTCGGCTTCAAGGTTACGGGAGGGTAACTGAGCGACTCTAGAGCACCTGTGAATAAAGAAATCAGGCCTGTCACTCAGATGGCGCGCTCTGAAACGAGGACGAGCGTCGCTGCAGTGGGAGGGGAGGAGGCCTGGGGGGGTGGGGTGCCTGTAAAACAGGAACTGCTGTCCTTGCTTGTCCTCCGCCAAGGGTCATCCCCTCCCTGTGCTCCCCGTGGTCTAGGTTCACGAACTTGAAAAATCCAAACGGGCCCTAGAGCAGCAGGTGGAGGAGATGAGGACCCAGCTGGAAGAGCTGGAAGATGAGCTTCAGGCTACAGAAGACGCCAAGCTTCGCCTGGAGGTCAACATGCAGGCCATGAAGGCCCAGTTCGAGAGGGACTTGCAGACCAGAGATGAGCAGAACGAGGAGAAGAAGCGGCTGCTCGTTAAACAGGTAGGTCATGGAAGGGGGCCCCCGGGACAGGAGCCGGTTTGCTCTCAGGGCCCAGCTTGGGGTCAGTATCTTATTCATTCACATTGGAACATATTAGCTGGAGGAGAGTTACGTGGTCATTTGATAATTTTATCCTTTAAAATGTAATACAGTTGGTTTTGATTTCCTATTTCTCAGCTAATATCACTGCTACTTACAAGCCAGGATATCCATGGAAAAGCCCTTAGTGGAATCTCCAGGGATATGTAGTCAGGTTCAAGTTCCGTGAGTCTCATGAGTATCGATAAAGGGAAGAATCAGTATGTACCTGACCGGGTGACGCTGAGTATTCCGAAGGTCAGATCCCACGACCTCATTAAGCCACTCTTTAAAGGGAAACCTCTAGGTGAAGGCCCGACGGGGGCTGGAGGGTCTGCATCCTGGCTGGCTTGCCCACGGGGTGCTGGCCCGAGACCTCTGCTCTGGGCACGTGGGCCAGTCCTGTTGCATCACGGACACCATGAGCTCTGCCTCCTTTCGTGCCTTTGCTGTGGTCAGGGGAAATGGTTTGTACCAGTGGTGGTGGTTAAAGATCTCTCTGTACAAATTAACTGCTAATGACAGTAATAACTGCCCAGTGGCAGGCAGCACCTCTCCAGAGTAACCCGAGCCCTCATGCTCTGGTTCTCTGTGTGGGCACCTGGGTCTGACCAGACGTGACCCGATGCGGTCCATTAGGTGCGGGAGCTGGAGGCTGAGCTGGAGGATGAGCGGAAGCAGCGGGCCCTTGCTGTGGCTTCAAAGAAGAAAATGGAAATAGACCTGAAGGACCTGGAAGCTCAAATCGAGGCTGCAAACAAAGCTAGGGATGAAGTGATCAAGCAGCTCCGCAAACTTCAGGTAAGTGCGGCCAGCCGTCAGTCTTGGGTGGTGGTAGGTGTCATCTGGTCCTGCTTAGATCAAGCGCAACGCGGCCCGTGAAGCTGGGGAGAAGGGCTCTGGGCAGCACCCAGCCTGCCATCTTGCCCGCAGGCTCAGGGGTTGCCAGGTCACCCCTGCAGAGAGCACAGTGCAGCCGTCAGCCTCGGCTGTGGGTTGGGGCCACGGGCCATAAAGATGGCACGTGTGTAGCTCCAGTGTCTACAGTGGGCCAGTGCTTGGCCCACTTGGACTGATCGGGGTGGAGTCACCAGCGGGGGCGGCAACCACCGGGGACAAGCTTTGGGGGCTCTGAACAGCCTCTGATGCTCAACTAAACATGCAGCCACTGAGAGGAGAGGAGTGTCGACTTCCCTCCGCTAGCGCCGTGAGCTTCAGTGAGCCTTTCCGTCTGACTGAATCATCACTTTTGCCACCCAGATGGTGTGCCCGGTTTTCACTATCACAGTGACAGAAAGTGATTTCTATAGTAACTCATGGTATTGGCAGGATGTGATGGGCCCTTTCATATAAGTAGGCACAACTTCCCTGGGGGGAAGTTTGTTAGGACAGAAGCTTTAGCAAGTTTCCATTCCTTTGACCTTGGTGATGCCGCATCTTGAGAATTTATTCTAATAGAATATAAATATGAGGAGAAGTACTTACATACAAAGATCGTAGCTGAAGTGTTATTTATGAATGCAAAAATGGAAATAACCTAAATGTAGGTGGACTGCCAGCCGTTCAAATGATGGGGATGTGTATGCAGTGACACAGGAAGATGCAGTGTAGGGAGGGCAGTTTAGTTTGTAACTCAGCACACGTGTGTGTGTGTGTGTGTGTGTGTGTATAGGACATGTAGATATACACATTTAGAAAAAAAGTTTAGAAGGAAAAGTCTTCTCTGGATAATAGATTTATGAGTAACTTATTTGCTTCCTTACACTTTTTTAAAAAGCTAAATACAAAGGTTTTTACTTTGACCAGCTAATTACAAAGAATATAAATTATATTACTATGACTTTAACAGCTTTATGGAGATATAATTCACACAACATTCAATTTACCCATTTAAAGTGTTTTTGCTGTTTTTTAGACTATTCATAGGGGCTGTGCAAGCATCACCCACTATCTCATTTTGGACATTTTGGTTCCCTCTAAAAGAGACCCTGTGCCCATTAGCTGTGACTCCACACTATCTCTGCCACATCCAACACTGATCAACCACTAATCTACTTTCTGTCTCTATAGATTTGCCTATGCTGGACATGTCATATAAATGGAATCCTACAATATGTGGCTTTTTGTGACCAGCTTTTCACTTAGCATGTTTTCAAGGTTCACCCTGTTGTAGCATAAATAAGTACTTCATTCCTTTTTATTACCAAATAATATTCCATCTTTTGGACATACCATATTTTTTTTATGAATCCATTCATTAGCTGGCATTTGAGTTATTCTGACTTTTTAGCTACTGTGAATACTGCTGCTATGAACATTCACATATATTTGTGTGGATGTGTGTTTTCAATTTTCCTACAATATGTGGCTTTTTGTGACCAGCTTCTTTCACTTAGCATGTTTTCAAGGTCCACCCTGTTGTAGCATAAATAAGTACTTCATTCCTTTTTATTACCAAATAATATTCCATCTTTTGGACATACCATATTTTTTTTATGAATCCATTCATTAGCTGGCATTTGAGTTATTCTGACTTTTTAGCTACTGTGAATACTGCTGCTATGAACATTCACATATATTTGTGTGGATGTGTGTTTTCAATTTTCTTGGGTATATACCTAGGAATGGAACTGCTAGGTTATTCGGTAATTCTCTTTAACTTTGAGGAACTGCCCAGTCTTTCCACAGCGACATTTTACATTCCTACCGGCTATGTATGAGGATTCCAGTTTCTCTACATCCTCACCAACACTTGCTAGTGTCCATCTTTTAATTATAGCCATCCCAGTGGGTATGAAGTGGTATCTCATTGTGGTTTTTTAATGTGTATATATATATATATATATATATATTTATTTATTTATTTATTTATTTATTTATTTATTT
>NC_041227.1:88806334-88832300 GCF_002837175.3 Physeter macrocephalus
GCTGCTGCGCGCGGGCTTTCTCTAGTTGCGGCGAGCGGGGGCTGCTCTTCGTTGCGGTGCGCGGGCTTCTCATTGCGGTGCCTTCTCTGTTGTGGAGCACAGGCTCTAGGCACGCAGGCTTCAGTAGTTGTGGCACGCAGGCTCAGTAGTTGTGGCCCACGGGCTCTAGAGCACAGGCTCAGTCGTTCTGGCACACGGGCTTAGTTGCTCCGCGGCATGTGGGGTCTTCCCGGACCAGGGCTCGAACCCGTGTCCCCTACAGTGGCAGGCGGATTCTTAACCACTGCGCCACCAGTAAAGTCCCTCACTGTGGTTTTGATTTGCATTTCCCCAATGACAAATGATGCTGAAAAGCTTTACACGTGCTTATTGGCCAGTATCATATGTGAGAAAAATTGTCTTTCAGTCCTCTGCTAAGCTTTTGTCTTCAGTAATTGAGTTGTAACATTTCTGTATATATTCTAGATGTTTCGTAGGAGAGATACAGTTTCCAAATATTTTCTTTCATTGTCTAGATTATCTATTCACTCCCTCAATGGTATTGTTTACAGCACAAAAGTTTTTAATTTTAATGGAGTCCAATTTATCTTTTGTTTTTTCTGTTTTTGTTATGTCTGTGAAACCACTGCCTAATCCAAGGTCCTGAAGATTTAGTCCTGTGTTTTCTCCTAAGAGTTTTATATTTTTAGCTCTTTTTCTAAATCCATTTTGAGTTAATTTTTGTTATATGGTTTGATATATGAACACAATTTCATTCTTTCGGATATGGATATCCAGTTGTCCCAGCACCATTTGTTAAAAAGACTAGTCTTTCCCCCCTTGAATTGTCTTGGCACTCTTGTCAGAAATCAGCTGACCACAGACTTGTGTTTACTTCTGAGCTCTCAGTCCTATTCCATTGATCTCTATGTCTGTCCTTCCACCAGTACCACACGGTCTTGATTACTGTAGCTCTGCAGGTTTTGTGGTTGGGAAGTGTGACTTCTCCAACTTCGTTCTTCTTTTTCATGACTGTATTCTGGGTTCCTTGCAATTCCATTTAGAATCAACTTGTCAATTTCTGCCTCCCCCCCCAACCCCCAAAGCCCCCCACTTGGATTCTTATATTGTGTTGACTTGGAAGATCAACTTGGAGAGTACTGCCATCTTAACAGTACATGGCTATCATTCCATTTATTTCGCTCTTCTTTTTTTTAACGATGCTTTATTTTATAGTTTCTGGTGTACAAGTCTTATACTTTATCAATATATAAGGTTATATCGTCTGCAAATTGAGCTAGTTTGATTTCTTCTCTTCCAATCTGAATGCCTTTTCTTTCTTTGTCTCGGCCTAACTGCTTTGACTAGAATTTCCATTACAGTGCTACACAGAACAGGCGAGGTGAGGCATGCCTGTCTCATTGCTTATCTTAGAGGAAGGCATTCAGTCTTTCTTTGACCATGAAGTATATTAGCTGTTTGTTAGTTTTTCACTGATGCCTTTTATCAGAGTTTCCTTCCGTTTATTGAGTGTTTTTATATTGAAAAGGTGTTAGATTTTGTCAAATGCTTCTTCTGCACTTACTGAGATGATCATATAGTTTTGTTAATTCATTTTTTGGATATCAAATCAACATTGCATTCCTCAGATAAATCCCACTTGGATGGTGGGGTATAATGGTATATAAACATACACAATGTATAATTCCTTTAATATGCTGATGGATTCACCGGGTTGCTATTCTTTTGGGGATTTTTACATCTGTATTCATCAGGGACATTGGCCTGGATGTTCTCTTGTCTTATTTCTGTCCCTTCCACATACTTTTATATTTACAATAAATGCATATATATTATAATCTGGGGAAAAATATCATATGTTTAAAAACTAAGAATGGACACTACCCCAAAACTTTCTTCCTATTTAATCTTAGGCTCAGATGAAGGACTACCAACGTGAATTAGAAGAAGCTCGTGCATCCCGGGATGAGATTTTTGCTCAGTCCAAAGAGAGTGAAAAGAAACTGAAGAGTCTGGAAGCAGAAATCCTTCAACTGCAGGAGGTTTGTTTGTTTACGTATTCATCCATTTGTTTAAAAAAATATTTCTGCCCTTGAAATTTCTCTAAGACCAGATAAATATATTTTAGTATCTTCGTAGCCTAGTGTAATTTCACTATCCGTGTTTCATATGGTACTGGACCATCTTACTGCTTCAGCTGGGCAAACAAAGTGGTCATACTTTGACACTGTTCTACCTGGCTAACGTCAGAAATTGATGGGTAATGTCTCAAATCTGACTGCAATTTGAGGCACACTTAGTGCCTTGAGCAGGGTGGCAGCAGCTTCAGGCACTGTCGGATTTCACACTTGAGGAAACTGTTAACAGCCAGAGGTTCAATCACGGTCTCAACTTATTCAGGAACTTGCCTCATCTGAGCGAGCCCGCCGACACGCCGAGCAGGAGAGAGATGAGCTGGCGGATGAGATCGCCAACAGCGCCTCTGGCAAGTGAGTCTCCTGGCAGCAGGTGGGAAGGGGCGGGCATCTCACAATCGGTGGGGGCCTCCCGTCCTCACGGGCACTGGGCCCATTCCCCTGGGGCACGCCCGTGGCACTGAGACGGCCATGGGGGTTGTCTAGCAGCTAGGAGTCAGTAGTTGGTTTGCTCATCTGTTCAAAGTCTGGAAGGATGAGCACGGGATGCCCAGTCCCCGGCCTGCCCCAGCCCCGGGCTGGCTGCACAGCCCCGCAGCTCACACCTTCCTGTGCCAGTCAGGGCCACACAGGCGCAGGAAAGACATTCAGAACTGACCTGGTTTCCAAAGGGCACCTGGCCTTGCACTGCAAGCCCTCACTTTCAGATTCATTAGGTTTGCCAAGCACGTTCCTTAGACTTACCCTGGATGCATTTTTCATTGAGACCTCCCCCCCTCCCCCCCAATTAAGAGGTTGCTTTCTCCATTTAATTACTGTACTGAGTATTCATCATGGTCATTTTCTAGCACGCCATCCTTTGGACCTGGCATTTGATCTCGGTGCACTAGAAAAGCTAGGGAATGCCAGGATGTTTTTGCACTTTTAAAGCTGACACTGGCTGCCGAGAAGAGCTGGAGAAGGCAGCAGGGCGGTCAGCTGGAAGGCTACACACCGGTCCAGACGAGAGATGATGGGGCCTGGCCTGGGTGGTAGGCCTGGGGCTGGAGAGAAGTGGGTGGTGTGTTTGGAAGCGTAACCAGCTAGGCATGGCGGATTGGGGTGGGAACAGAGGAAAGAGAAGAGTCAAGAATGCTGCTCGGCTTCTAGCAGCAGGGTGGGTGGAGGCGCCCTCTGGGAGTTCCCCGTGTCGCGGAGACCGGTTCTGAGCCGTCGCCTCCTCGCCTGGCAGGTCTGCGCTGCTGGATGAGAAGCGGCGTCTGGAGGCACGGATAGCGCAGCTGGAGGAGGAGCTCGAAGAGGAGCAGAGCAACATGGAGCTGCTCAACGACCGCTTCCGCAAGACCACGCTGCAGGTGGGCACGCAGCGGCCGCCCCAGGAAGGGCTGCGCCGCGTCCCGCGCGACTAACCCGTCTCCTCTCCAGGTGGACACGCTGAACGCAGAGCTGGCGGCCGAGCGCAGCGCCGCCCAGAAGAGCGACAACGCGCGCCAGCAGCTGGAGCGGCAGAACAAGGAGCTGAAGGCCAAGCTGCAGGAGCTGGAGGGCGCCGTCAAGTCCAAGTTCAAGGCCACCATCTCGGCCCTGGAAGCCAAGATTGGGCAGTTGGAGGAGCAGCTTGAGCAGGAGGCCAAGTAAGAGGTTTTTGCTGCTGTAAACCAAAGAAAGGTTTTTACAGCGTCTCTGCTACAGACCAGGTCCAGGTCCAGCCTGTGAGTCGGGGGTGACACAGACATGCGCTTTGTCCCATGGGAGCTCCCTTGGCTGGGGAAGAATGACAAGAACACGTGTAACCAGAGAGAAGGTGGTGTGAGCCCTCAGGGTATGCTGGGCTCACCTGCCAGCTCTTCCCAGACTCAGCTGAGGGCGCATCACACTGTGCCCGTGACTTCCTGGTGCCATAGTTTACATCTCCACCCAAAGTCGACTGCCCGAGTTGGTGGCATCACGTGAAATGCTACAGTTTGTTGGCAGAGAAGAAATGCAGTATGACAAAAATACAAGCTTTTTTTCTCCCTGAGGAAGGGACTGCTCAACAGTTTCCATCCTGTTGTCGCAAACCATTCTGAAATTTATGAGGAGTTGCACAGTACAGCTTTTGGCAGGCATTTACAAATCTATCGGAATAGAAATCACAGACTGCCGGAGCTAGAGCAGCCCTTCAGCTCACCCTCCTGTCGGGGAGCTTGGGGCCCAGAAATGCGGGGTCTGTGCTCAGAGCCTGGCGTCCTCTCCAACCGGCATCCCAGACTTGCCCCTGCCCTCAACTCTAACAGTTAAGGGTTTGTTTGCTGTTGGTTGTAATTAACATGACTCGCCCTTTCAGCTGACTCCATCACCATCCCTTTTGCATAACATTTGTGGAGGAACAAAAGAACTTTTTCTGTTTTCAGTGGAGTCCTCCAAATAAGCTACCTCTGCTTCACGTGGGACAGTGGAGGCCTGTCTAGAAACATGGTGCTCTGACTCCTACGTGAAGCGTGGAGGGATGGGGGGCGTTGTTTCAGTGTCAGCTGCTCTAGCATCTTCGTACGTAGTCAGTAAATTTTAAATTGAAACCATCGCCTAATAAATTGAGTCTTTGTTTTGTTTTCCAGGCTGAAAAGTTGTTAGGGGATTAGAGTAACCAACTAAGGTTTTTGTCTGCAAGAACTCTACACTCAAATAAGTGACAGGTAGCTTGTATGTAACATTTGATCTTTGGTAGATCACTAAATAAAGTGATTAACATCTGTGTGTGAAGGAATAATGCCGTTTTTCTACCTGTCAGCATTAGAATGCATTAAAGGCAATCCACAGTTTGACCAGAAGGGAGAAGTTTCTGGGCCATGTTGACCACGATGATACAGAGGTCCCAGAAAGCACTCTAACAAATGCCATCTCCCAGAGAAAAGGACTTAAAAAAAATATTCAAGAATTGGGAAAACTAACATGTTGATCATTTTCATTTTCACAGGGAAAGAGCAGCCGCCAACAAGCTAGTCCGTCGTACCGAGAAGAAGCTGAAGGAAATCTTCATGCAGGTTGAGGATGAACGCCGCCACGCCGATCAGTATAAAGAACAGGTGAGGGCAGGGGCGGGGCAGCAGGAACGCGCCTTCCACCCTAAACGCTGTAGCAAGGAGACGGACGCGTTAGTCACAAGCCGTGTTACCATTTAACTAGCTGAACGAGGAAGAGCCATTTGAAACTCTTAATTCTAACGTTTCAGCAAACGTGCTGCTCCTCGTTCCTGCCACTCACTCCCGGGTGCCGGGGATACAGAGGTGATTAGGACCTGGCCCTGCCCCCCGCCGGTGCCCCAGATACAGGCAAGGGGTGGGCGAGAGCACGTCAGGAAGGCTTGAAGTGTGAGGCCTGGACTGACCTTCAAGTCACCACGTCTCCTCCACTAGAATGGACGCTACGTGAGTGCAGAGATCTCTGCCTCTTTCACCCACTGTCATCTCTTGAATACCTAGAATAGTTCTGGGCCCAGCTGGCAGTCACTGAATATTGGCTGCATGGAGGGGTGGATACAGGAGGCGTTGAATGGAAAGGGAAGAGAAAGCAAACGTACTGCATGTGGAACCCGAGTGGTCCTCGTCGTCTGCGTCCAGCCGTCTGTTTTCTCAGCGCCGAGGGCATGTGCCGATAGGGCTTTGGACTGCGGTCAGGGCTGCACTGGCTAAAGCCTGGGTGGGGGCTGTGTTCTCCTCGGGCTCTCGGTCCTCTGAGACCTGCCGCCGTGGGCGGAGCTGAGGATCCACTGCCTGTGGCCCAGATCCTCCTCCTCCTCCCGCCCTACCCAGCCTGGGCACCCAGCCTGGCCTTCCCTTCTCACCCCCACGCTCAGGGCCTAGCAACACCGAGGGCAGTTCTGGGTAGGTGTGAGCTGGACCCGCAGGGCACTGGCCAGGCGCTGTGGCGATCCTCCTCCTCCTCCCGCCCTGCTCCAGTCAGGCACCCAGCCTGGCCTTCCCTTCTCACCCCCACGCTCAGGGCCTAGCAACACCGAGGGCAGTTCTGGGTAGGTGTGAGCTGGACCCGCAGGGCACTGGCCAGGCGCTGTGGCTCAGGAGTGAGGGACCCAGTGGGCAGGCTGAGTTCTCGTGTCAGGTCTTCCAGAGTGGCTTTGTACTTGAATCAAACAAGAACGTCGACACACCCGTGTTGAAAAGAGGTGTAAAATGAATGGAGCATCTCCTGGGGTTGGAGGCTGTCCACACTGTTGGCTCTTCTGCGTCTTGCGCGACTAGCCCTTCCCTTTCACAGTCGCATAGGGCGCCCGTGTCCTTTCACAGTCCCATAGGACGCCCGCGTGAAGATACTAAACTGTCATTTTTCTGCGGAAAACTCAGGGATGAAAAGCTTTCAAAATGCTTTTTAAGTTTCCTTTAGCATGATTTGCTGCATAGACATGGTTTTGCTGAGAACGGCAGGCTGGTCAAAAGGCCTTGCTTGGGCCAGGCCCCAGTCTCGCGTGTCAGCGCACTCGCACGTGTATGTGCCTGCCGCGTGTGTGGGTACACGCGTGTGTGCACTCGCGTGGCCGGCAGGGCAGAGGCCTATGCTGACACACTCGGGATGCAGCGATGCCGAATTTGGATTCACCGGTTTGGTGTGACTTGGTTCGTGTAACTTCCCCGAGATGGAGAAGGCCAACGCCAGGATGAAGCAGCTCAAACGGCAGCTGGAGGAAGCAGAGGAAGAAGCCACACGTGCCAACGCGTCTCGGCGCAAACTCCAGCGGGAACTGGATGACGCCACCGAGGCCAACGAGGGCCTGAGCCGCGAGGTCAGCACGCTGAAGAACCGGCTGAGGTGAGCGCCCCGGGCCTCCGGGAGGTCGCGACCAGCTGCGTCCGTGGGCTCCGGGCGCAGTGGTTTCTCAGGCTCCTGTGCAGCTTACCCGTTCAGGATCCCTGACCGTCGCTAGTCCTCGAGGACGGAGGAGCGACAGGCCCGCTCATTCGCTCCGCGTTTGCTAGCGGGCTGTGCGGATACACGGCTCGAGGCTTGAGAGCCAGCCCAGGTGTCTGTCCGCGTCCCGCGTGAGGGCAGAACACCAAGGTGTAGCCTTGGCTACACCTTCTCCCCAGAAGGACAGCTTAGCACAGGTGTTGGCAGACCGTGGCCCATGGGCCAGATCCTGTCTGTGCCCTGCTCTCCTGTACAGCCAGGGAGCTAAAAATGGTGTTTACATTTATAAAGGCTGTAAAAAGACAAAGAAGAATGTGCAACAGCGACCTTAGGTGGCCCACAAAGCCTAAACAGAGCATTTTCTCCACCCTTTGGCGAGAGGCTGGCCCACGGCAAGCAGGTGGAGCTTTCCTCACCGTGTCCATCACAGAGCAGGGAGCCGAGTCCAGCCACCCCCAGGGCTCCGGGGCCCTCCCAGGATGGTGTTCCGCAGGCGGGTGGCGGGGAGGTGGGAGAAAGCACGGAGCCGTTCCTGATCTGCCCACCACCCCACCCCAGCCGGTGCGTCTGGAGGAAGGGCTGGAAGTTGAGTCGTCAGGTGGTTGAACGACTTGCCAGCCACGTGCTGTTGCGGTCGTGCCCACGCGCTTTCTGTGCTCTCCAGGCGAGGAGGCCCGATCAGCTTCTCCGCCAGCCGATCTGGCCGGCGCCAGCTGCACATCGAGGGCGCTTCCCTGGAGCTGTCGGATGACGACACAGAAAGTAAGACCAGTGACGTCAACGAGACGCAGCCGCCCCAGTCTGAGTAGATCCGAGGAAGCCGGGGGAGGCGATACCGAGGGACACGCAGGAAGTCACCCAGCGCCCCGGCCTCGGGACCCCCCCTGCAGATCTGGGGGACTGGCGGACTGCACGACTCCTTCCTGAGAGATCAACTGGGTCTTAAGGACTTCGAGGGACACGCAGGAAGTCACCCAGCGCCCCCCGGCCTCGGGACCCCCCCCTGCAGATCTGGGGGACTGGCGAACTGCACGACTCCTTCCTGAGAGATCAACTGGGTCTTAAGGACTTGCAGCCTACACACCTGTCTCCTGCTTCAGATTTAGGTACAATTGCTCCCCTTTTTATATATATACACAAAACCTACACATATTATTAAACAGATCGTCTCATCATTGCGTCTATTTTCCATATATCCATCAAGAGACCATTTTATAAAACATGTTAAGAAGAAAACCCTTTTTCAAACAAACTCTAGACCCCGTTGCCGGTCGCTGGGGCAGCCCCGCGGTTGCTGCCCAGCCGCTCTGCATGCTCTGTCGTACGGACAGCTACCTTAACCCTTAGTTCTGTGTTCATGTGGCCCCTGCCTCCTCAGCCACGTCAAGTCTCTTAGAACGTTGTGGAACCTAAACTGCACCTGTAGCTCTCATTTCCTTCAAATAACGATCAACACTATTTCAGTGAGCAAACTGTGAAAGGGGCTTTGGAGAGATTAGGAGGGGTGGGTTGGATGGGGGAGCGGCATCCGCGTGGGGTGGCCGTGCCCACCTCCCTCGAGTCGTGGTGTGCCCCCATCTCTTCGCGTGAACTGTCCTCGGCCCGGTCTGTGCGTAGGAAGAACAGTGGCCACCACCCAGCTGAGGCCCCGGCTTCCCCGGTGTGCCCCCGCCTCTGGAGCGAGCAGCTGCGGGCCCCAGAGCAGGAGCTCGGGGATACCCTCCCTCGCCAGCCAGGCTCTCATGCTGACCTTGCAAATTCAGCCGCTGCTTTGAGCCCAAAATGGGAATATTGGTTTTGTGTCCGAGACTTGGTCCAAGTTTGTTGGTGAGGTTGACAGAACCTCGAGAACAGATGCCACCTGCCTGAATGTTGACATGCCAGTGGATGTGACTCCTTTTTCATTTCTCCTTTCCCCTCCCCCTGGGGACAGTGTTACAGTGAACATTTAGCATTCTGTTTCTGGTTGATAGTTAATCCAACTGACATTACAGAAAGTGCCTTAGACACTACAGTACTAAGACAATGTTAAATATATTATTTGCCTCTGTAACAATCTAATGTATTAAGTTTTGACTGTGCTTCATATATCATGTACCTCTCTAGTCAAAAAGTGGTATTATAAACATTCAGTGACAATGAATCAGTGTTAATTATAAATCCTTGATCCTCCGCAACATGCTTGAAAACACAAACCTTTTGGGTTAAAAGCTTTAACATCTGTTAGGAAGAATTTGTCATGTGGGTTTGGAATCTTTGGTTTTCCCCCTTTATGAATTGTACTGGCTGTTGACCACCAGACACCTGACTGCAAATATCTTTTCTTGTATTCCCATATTTCTAGACAATGATTTTTGTAAGACAATAAATTTATTCATTATAGATATTTACGCCTGCTCTATTTACTTGGAGGAAGAAGCACCCGTTGAGAATAAACAGACCTCAATAAACAAGAAAAATCATGTGAATGTGACATCTGTTTTCTCACCTTCTGTTCTCAATTTCCCACCTGTGGTCTGATCGGAGGTTGGAAGCTACAGAGACGTTAAATGCTGACAGCCAGGCTGCTTTTATCTGAGGGCACTGCGCTCGCAGAAACTGTCGGGCGACAGGCTAATTCTCTGGGCAGTCTTGGCGACAGATCCTGTTCTCACCGATGGCCTCCGTGTGTGTGTGTAGCTGCATCACGAAGGAAAAGGCTGCTGGAGCTGGAGCCCCAGCTGTTAATGGAGAAGGGAGCAAGCCAGGGCTGCAGGATGAAGCCTGGAGGAGGGTTTCCAGTCACCAACCAGTGAAGCTCATGACTGGATTAAGAGACCCAAGACGTTTCAGACTACATTTCCAGGCAGGATGCGCATTAAAAATGCTTTTGGGAGGATTCAGCGATGAGATCCAAGGGCAGCTGTGAGCCAGTTAGGACAGGCTGGAGAGAAATACTAGGGGAACACAGTCACGTAGAGAATGCTGGGGGGTTTTCCATGATAGGCTCAGGTTAGGCTGGTTCTGGGGGGTCTGAACTATATACCTAGGCTGCTCGGCAGTTGTGGGCATGTGAAAAACGGGCAAAAGTGCTCCCTTTCTCCTGTGTCGCTACCGTAGGGAAAAAAAGTGAGCTGCACTTACCGTGTCTCAGGTGTGTTCTCACCCCTGCATTCGGTATCTCAGTCCAGGGGTCTGTGGAATTCAGAGGCTTGTTTTTCTCAAAAAGAATCCTTCCCTGCTGGCTGGTTTAACTGGTGTTAATGTCACACTGTTTCCCAACTACTCAGCCTATCAGGAGAAACATATAATCTACATGAACAGATTCCAATCCCTGATTCCAAAAAGATGCTAACTGGAAAGGACCTTTCCTCACTGAGCAGACCACCACCGTCAGAGCCTAAGGCAGTTCGTGAAACATTCGCGGGGCGTTTAAAGCCCAAGGAAGACAGTGATGGGAGCGGGCGCTGAGTGTCAGAGACAAAGCAACAGGCCAGCTCCACCCCAGGCGTATGGGTCCACGGTCCATCGTGAGGGAGGGCTCAGGCAAGAGGTGGGAAAGCCTTAGCCTTTTGTGGAAATGAAATGTAGATGAGCTCCGCTGGGGTTTTAACTCTGTCACATACACTTTAAATGCTCTGTCTGCCCTTGCCACACCATAGTTGCTGCTCTTTTTAATGCAGACATTCTAGGAAATTCTTTTAAGTTACTTTGGTATGGATAACACATCTGTTCCTAGCCTGACTGTCCTGGGTATTCTGACAGCAGAAAGACCTAGTGCCCTATCACACTTCCTTCTGTCACCAACCTTCCCCATCCCTGGAAACCTCAATGAAGATGAAATGAGCTGGAAGACCAATTTCTTACAACCGGCCCTCCCTATGGCTCTGGGTATCACTGACCCATGGCCCCTTCCTCCTGACGCCAACGTTGCTATGACAATAGACATGTCTGTCAAGACTGCGGAAGAAAAGAGCTCACAGTTGTCTGACGCTAGGAACCACCACTTCCTGCCCCACCCCTAAAAAAAAAAAAAAAAAAAAAAAAAATCAAGTCACAACAGGCCATAGGCTGGAATCTTTAGAAAGTGGAGACATGGCTCCGCTCCCCCTAGTTCGGGCAGGCCTGGGTGAAGCCCGTGGCTGAGACCCGAGGCGAGTCCCCATCCACAAAAGCTTCCCAGTCGCTCTGGGAGGGACAAGATCTTCACCAAGAGCTTTCCCAAAGGCTGAGCACTTGCAAGAATGCTACGTCCTGTGCACGGTCAGGGCCAACCAGGCAGTCTACTTCCTCGTGTAGCCACCTGTCATTTGGGAATCCAGCAAATCATACAATTCTTTTCAGAAATCTAATATGAAACACTATAAAAGTATAATGACATGACGCCAGTTTCCAAAGACAACGTTAACTGTAATTACAGTGCCTGTGTACCATATGCACAAAGTATGGACACGTCCTTCACCCCTAACACCAAGACCACAAATTCGTGTTTGATGCATTACAGCAGTGAGGGCTGCTTATTTTTTTTCAAAGTCGCCCAGTAATGGAATCCGTCCCCGCTAACTGGATGTCACGAAGCCTTATTCAAGATGTAACGTGACATAATCAGACTATTAAACACCGAGTCTGACTGAGACATCCAAGCAGAGCGCTGGCTCCTTCAAGGGACCACACCGCACCGAAGCTAAGATGCTCCTGTTCTCACGTGTGTAAGCTCATGCATCTCGTAATCACCTGCAGGAGGTGGCGGTTGTCATGTGGTCGTCATCGCCTGACTCCTGGTCGGGTCAATAAAGCCCAGCGTCAGATCTTGTAGAATGAGTATCAGCAGCTTAGAGTAAAATTCCGGAGCCAGCAGTAGAACACGCTTTTCAGAAGTACTGCATCACCAGGGCCCACCGCAGCGCAGAGGACGACATTGCTTGGGAAAACACGGACAAGGACAACGCTGGGTCAAAACGTAGTTCGGAATGTCGGAATCACAATGACGTTTTAGGAGTATCTCTCACATTTTCCTTTTCGTGTATGAATTAAGTGTGATAGGATGAAAATCTGCATAAAGAAGTCTTTTAGACTTTCAATAAATACGAAGTCTAAACGATAGGTGTCTTCATAGCTCCAGCGGGCACATTTTTCTTACTGGTTTACAACATAGAGGTGTGTCTTATAATTGCTGGAGTTTGAGAGTCCATGAAATACAGAACTCTCCTCACTAGGCCCGTGCTGGGGTGGAGCCTGGGGGAACGTGCATTTTACAATTTCCCCAAGTATGACTCAGCCTGGTCCTCTGGCAGGTCGGGGAGCCCCCGGTCTGGGCTACTCGGTCAGCTCAGAACTACTCAGCCCAAGTCTTCAGGTCAACTGGGTCAGTGGAAGAAAATCAGTCCCGCGACTTCAATTTTTAAAAAATCTGAGCAACTTTACAGGTAAATTTAGAACCCACAAATAGTAAACTCTTTTCATCTTTTCATTTTCACTTCTGATTTTTTTTTATAAAGCTGCAATCGCATGTTCATCTATTTTGTGTCCTCTTCTCACTGGTCGTTTCCATTCGCACGGATCAGCACGACGGCACGCGTACACTTCAGTGGCTCTGTGGTCTTTGGTTCAGCTGATAACCCATCCCCCCCAACCATTCATTCCATTCCCCCGCCAGCAGACATTTATATCAGTACCGCTGAGATGGATTCTGTTTGTTCTTACTACCATAGATGAGGAGCTGTTACAGCTTATCACATTGTGAGATTCAGTCAAGACTCACGGAGGATAATTTAGTGACACCAATATGTAAAAGTGTACCTAGTCCCCTAAATTCTAGGTGACAGCAGGATTTGCTGGGGAGGGTGGGCAGTTAAAGCACTCACCTTTTTTGGAACCAAAAAACAGTGCTTCATAGCTCCATCTATGACAAGGCTCTGAGCCTCACACGTCACGTTGCTGTGGATCCACGCACAGAAAATGTGCCCAGTCCTGCCAGCCCAGCACCCTCATTCCCAGGCCTCCACCTGCATATCACGACCCAGGCAGAATGTCCATATTTCAATGGGGGCAGCAAACTTGATACCGGATTAGGAAACCCCCCACAGGTAAACAAGTGAAACATCTGTTCAGTTTCGAAACACTAACGTAGCTCCTGTGGGTGCAGGCGGGTAGCAGGATAAAGCATGACTCCAAATCCTAAGCCCGTGTGGCACAGACACCAGCATCATAAGCTTCGCTCTGTTTTCAGATTTGCCTCTTCACATGCACTATCTTATAAAAGAAGCCTGTTACATTAATATTTACTAGAGATTGGTTTTCCTTAAAATTAAAAAAGGGCTACTGTATTCCCATATATCGTATTTTTAAGTCATAGGACCAGCTGTTAAATAAGACGTCCTAAGTCTTAGGAAGATGATTTGCAAAGATGCCTCCTGCCCCCGCTCCCATTTTTAGAAAAGAATTCAGTAACACATTCAAATTTTAAAGGCCAAGCTAGTGCTCTCAATTTGTTTCAAACTTTGAGACAAATATAGAGAGAAAAACAACCCATGAAGTAAAAGTCAATGTAGAAAAGGCTTATCTTAGCATCCTCTAGGCAAACAGTGCGGACAGCTGACAGCCTGGACCCAACCCCCCTCAGGCCCTGTTCCCATCAGTGGCCAGGCTGGCTATTCTCAGTGTCGAGAGACCTGGCTACAGGCTGCCCCCTAAAGCCGCTGCCGCACCCCAGGTCATGTCCCCTTCCCCAGGGGTGCCAGCTTCCACCTTGGCTCTCAGGAGATGCTAATGGCGTCTCCAAGACAGCTTCTGAGAGCAAGAGTCCACACACGACAGACACAGGCCTGGGAGAGGAGGAGGGCGGATGAGCCGCGTGCCTCCTGCTGCAAAGGCTGCGCCGCCTCCACGTGCGTCACCTCCAAGCGTTCAAAATCAGCTCACCTCCTGAGGCACGAGACAGAGTCCAGGCCAGCGAGGCCTCGAGTCTGACAAGGTCGGTGAAGACGGCAGAAGAACACCGGGCTCCTTTGCAAACCTGGCTCTTCCGGGAGCCAGCCGTGTGAGCTTAGGCCAGTCACCTAAACCCTGGGCCCACGTTCCCGTCTGCAGGCCGAGGCAAAACCAGCTCATCCTGCGCCCAGGTCACTGTATCTAGTTGCCACTTGCCTCCTTGTGACTCCACGCCCCAGCTGTGGCTTCTGGCTCCTCACTGAGCTGGTGGGGTAGCGCTTCTGGCCACTCAGCTGGCTCCTATTTTATGCAGGAAGACGTTTCAGGAGCAAGGGATGGGAACGGGTGGTGAGATGAAAATATCTGGAGACAAGAAGCTGTCCTTTGCCACCTGGAGAATCAGCCCCCTCCACGCAGGGGAGACCGTGTGGACTCAGCTCAGGGGCAGCTCATTCCTGAAGGTTTCAGCGTGAGCCACGCAAACCTGGCAATCGAGCAGCCCTAGGAAGAGAAGCCGCTCAGGGGAGCTTTAGCTACACAGGCAAGCAGTTAGTAGAACTTTCATACAAGGAAGCAAATGCTCTATCTGAGCAAGTACAAAGCAGCATCTTGAACCAGATACGGAGGGTCACTCACTTACAATGGTTTAAGATTTTTTGTGATTCTACCATGATGCAAAAGCAATACACTCAATAGAAACCATGCTTTGAATTTTAGATTTTAATCTTCTCCCAGGCTAACAATATGCAGCCCGATCCTATCTCACAATGCCGGACAGGGCAGTGCCCGGCCAGCCACACAACCACGAGAGTCAACAACCGATAGAATTACAACCGTGCTGCACCCAGACGACCGCTTGGTTTTTCACTTTCAGTACACTATTCGATCAATTAGATGAGACAGTCAACACTTAATTATCAAATAGGCTTTGTGTTAGATGATTTTGCCCAACTGTTGGCTAATGTCTAAGCATTCTGAGCACGTTTAAGGTAGGCGAGGCTAAGCTAGGATGTTCCGTAGGTTAACTGTACTAAACGCATTTTCAATTGACAATGAATGGGTTTACTGGGACGTAGTCCCACTGTAAGTGGAGGAAGATCTGGAATCCACAGGGGAAGCTGAAAGAGGCTTGGGGAATCAACCAGCTTCCTCCGGGGGTCATGTGTCAAGGGCTGCTGCAGCTGTCAAAAACCAAAACTATGTGGGACTCCCCTCCTGAAGGGGCCAGAAATAAGCCCAGCAGCATACTCTGTACTTTCACGGACCGGGCCTGTGCTCTCCTGGACCCAAAGCAGTGGTGACATCAGTGAATAACACGTGGGCCCCTGCAGCCAGGGCCCTACTCCCAGCCACTGACCGAATAACAACTGGTGGGGTGATCCCAGGGGTGTGCCGCTGGAGAGGAAGTGAGAAGTCGCTGGGGAGCCAAGGAAAAGGACTGAAGCTCCAGAACTCATCCTTACTTTAACCAGAGTAGCTCTGTTTGTTATGTTTTAGATTTGGGGGTCCTGCATAAACAATGAGGTCTGCTAAACGTTGAAACCTCTGATCTAATCCAACCCTTCCAATGATGGCTGGGAAAGAAGCTGGGAGTCTGCCCATCAGTAAGAGACCTGGAGTTTTCTTTTCAACAGTTCGGCCAGCAGAGCCGGGCACAGCACACACACACCAGGACAAGCGTGTCTCGTGAGTCAACTTATGACGAAATCTCCAGGAACAACTACTAGAAGCTATTCCTGCCTGCATACTGACAGACAGAAGAAAAAAATGTTTAATGTATCCTACCTTAACGTTTCTTATTCACTTAGGAACTGGATTCACTTACTTTTCATTTACATATAGTCTTAAAACTACAAACTACTCCGTTTATGCTCTTTGTTATAAGCAGTGCTCAGAATCTGACACATTCGTACAGATGCCCCAGTTTACTTGTTCCTCAAGTCCAGTCACCCTGCCTGTCTCTTGCTACTAAACATCTGGCACCTTCTCTCAAGGGATGAGGAGAGAAGCCCGGATCCAAGTAACCTCTAATCCCAGAACACCAGCGCGTGTCATGAACGGCAGCCCAGCAGAAGGACCAGCTCCTGGATCCACCGCGGTTACTCCAAGACTTTAGCAAGCTGCCTCCCTCAAGGTGCAGGTCCTTCCTCCCAGATTTCCACACAGGGCCAGGGCTATTCTCAGGCTGCTCCTGGAAATCACAGCTAAGAGCCGAAACCAGCACCAAGAATCAGCATGAGGAATACATAAGCCACAAGGATGTATTGTACACACAGGGAACACAGCCGGTACTCTGCACTAACTACTAATGGGACATAACCTTTAAAAACTGTGCACCGCTGTATTGTATACCTGTAACCTGTGTGAAACTGGACATCAACTATACTTCAATTTTTAAAAAAAAATAAATAAAAAACGATCAGCATGAGAATGCCTGTTCACACATCCTGAGGCCGCCTGAATTTTCTTTGCCCTATTCCACAGCTGCTGTCCATCCCCGTGTCCCATGTCACAGCAGAAGTGACATTTGAACCTGGCTTTGCAACTCCAGCTCCTCTCTCCCAGGATGGCAGAAACCCAATAAAGCAACCTCAATCCTTTTTCTTTTTTTTCTGTGAAATTTATTATTTCCACATTAAAAGATTTTTTTGAGGGGGAGTATTTTTTTTAACCACATGATGATCCTACACAGCTGCCCAGAGTAGGACACCATCATAAGTCTTTAATATGCCATATGAGTTCTGAATAAATAAAAGCTACAAAGCCCAAGTTATATACAAATATCTTAGGCAATAATGTTTACAAACCTATGTACAATAAAACAAATGTAAACAGTAAATGCAGCATGAGAGGAATCAAAGGATGCACAGGGACAGCCACTTACGGTCAGTCTGCCCCCAGGAGCCGGCACCGGCCGGCCCCTGGAACCAGGCCGCTCAACCCTTCCTAACACAACCGGACGGGCCCTCTGAAAACAAAACAAAAACACTCCGAAGGTGTCATTTAACTGAAGGACCAGAGAGCTGGCGAGGAGGTCGCCACCACCCCCTACCGCGAGTCTCAGGCACACGGAGGAGGAGGAGACGGCAGGGGCACAGCCCTGCGCGTGCCCAGGTCCCAGAAGCTCCTGCCACCTGGGCTCAGACAGGCGTTTTGCTGCTCTGGGAGGCTAGTCTATGGAATGATAACTGCTAAAGTAAAACCAGAAGGTGCAGAAAATGTTCCCTAATTCAGTGACCTTCCTGACTCTTTGCCAGCAACAGGCCCAAACCGTGGCGGGTGGAGGTGGAGGACACATGATCCGTGAGCACTGGAGATGCTTGGGTGGGAGCTCAGGAGGAGAGCACACGTCGACCTGATTTGGGGGAGAACCTCTAGAAGGTCTGTAATGTCCTAAACATAACTAAATCCTATCAGTACAGCAGGGAGGGGGCTATGAGGCAGGTGTGATGAATGGGTACTTCTGCATCCAGTGACCAAGTAATACGCGTATGTATCACCTTGTGACCCACAAAAGTGCAATCACGTGAAACCAACGGCACTACGGCGAGAAGAGAAAATAGCCAGTACTGATGTCGCGCAGAGTCCTGGGGCTGGGCAGGGCCCAGCAGCCGCCACTGCACGCAGCCTGCCCTCTGCCAGCCGTGGGGAGGCAGACGGAGGGGCACGAGCTGGGCCCGGGCACCGAGGCTGAGGCGTGGGTGTCCTGGGTTGTTGCAGGAGGGCGGGAGCCCCAAGCTGGAGGCCGGGCACTCACGCGCTGAGAGGCAGCGTGCCCGGTGCCGACGACGGGCGCGAGGAGCCCAGACCGGGAGGAGGAGAAGCCGGGTCAAAGCCGTTTACTGCCCTGTGGGGGTGGCCAGAGCAGAGAAGGGAAGAGAAAGAGAGACTGTCATTTAAAATCACTCGACACACAGCGAAATGCATTTGCTCTCTACAACCATTCCTCTTCCCGGCCTAGAGCAGAATCCTGATGGCCCGGGGGAGAGAGCTGCCTAGAGAGCATGAGCTGTTGAGAGACTTGAGAAGCCCGTGGTCCTGGGGGTGATGAGACTACTGCTCCCTTCTCGGCAACTTCATCACACTGGCCGTGGCAGCCACAGCCCTGATTGATTTCCCAACGGAGCAGGTTAAACGTCTACCAGTAGGGAACTACCTAAATAAATAAGGGTACAAACCAACAATGAAATATCACACAGCCATTAAAAACACATTCCAGAGTTCTTAACAGCACGGACAATATTCCAAATGTAATTAATGCTAGGTGGAAAAAGCAGCAGGTTACCAAACTGGATATGCTCCATAATATGAAGGCAAAAAAGTGAGTAGTATATATTCTGGACCACAGCCCCTCATACAGCTGGACATTACCATCCAGAGCTAAGTCTAGAATGCGTGCGCGCACACACACACACTCCCACGTAGACTACAGAAGGAAAATGTAACAATAGTTACTCTTCTTCCCTCTGAGTTGTGGGTAAGTTTTATTTACTACTTTATACTTTTCTGCTGTTTTCCAAATCTCCTACAATGTACAGGAACATCTTAAATAAGGGGGAGAAAAATAACTTTTTAAAATTGTTCAGCAAGCAAAGCCAGATGGGTAGGCTTCTCTGCCACCTCGTGAGACACCAGCCCTGCCCAGCACAAGCACCTGCAGCCAGGACCCAGCCCCGCGCCCCGCCCCAGCCCCAGCCCCAGCCCCAGCGCCCAGCAGCACAGCCTCAGGAAGCAATGAGGGAGTGAGTGCAAGGCCTGCAGCCCCTCTCAGGACACCACTGCAGCCCTTCCATACTGACAAACTTCCTAGGAAAATGTGTCCCACTCACAACTCGGGAGATGCCACCAAGTGCAAGGGGCCGGACTGCCCCACACGTGCCCACCACTGTCCCCACCGGCCTACTCATCAGAGGGGCCCAGGGAGCTGAATACAGACTCAGGGACAGAGGTTCTCTTAAAAAAACAAAACACAGACACACATTCCCCACCAAGATCAAGATGACGGTTTCATACACTGAAGAGGTGAAGGCAACCTCCTGGAGAAACAGGCATGCAAAGAGACTTGACTAATGACCCTTGACTACTTTGAAGAACAGTTAACATCTGAAGAAACCAACCTGCGGATAGACTTTGAGTTGGAAATCATGCTACCCACACAGGCCAAGAGCAACAGAAGGGGCTCTGACCGGGGCAATCTCTCCCTGTTGTCCATTTTTCCACCTCAGGGGCGCACACTCACAATCCTCTCTCTTCTCTGTGGGCTGGGGAGGTCTGACATTTGAGCTTCATCACATTTGACAACTTTAAATCATCCCTCTCCGTCCTCCAAGGCTGTATGCCTTTGCCTCTTCTGGGGACAGAGCCCGCATCCTATATGCCACTGTAGCCCTCACATAATAAGCCATTTGTCTGCCTGGTCCCAGAGCCCTGATGCCTGCCTCTCCTAGAACCTCAGGGAGAACTAACTAGGCAGGCCTCACAAACACCTTCAGCTTTACACGTGTGAACATCAGATTCCCAGGCAGGCAGGGCTACGGACAGTCCCCAAAACTCGCAGAAAGGGAGCACCGCTGGGTGCCAAGGAGAACCTGGCGCCTGTTCCACAGGGCGTGCAAAAGCAGCAAACGTGAGGATGGCTCCGCAAGCAGGTTCAGGGCTGAGATTCCTGCATTTTCAGGAATGGCCTTTAAGGAATGTAACACCTTCAGCTTTACACGTGTGAACATCAGATTCCCAGCTGCACAGAGCACAGCAGCAGGCAGGGCTACGGACAGTCCCCAAAACTCGCAGAAAGGGAGCACCGCTGGGTGCCAAGGAGAACCTGGCGCCTGTTCCACAGGGCGTGCAAAAGCAGCAAACGTGAGGATGGCTCCGCAAGCAGGTTCAGGGCTGAGATTCCTGCATTTTCAGGAATGGCCTTTAAGGAATGTTAAGGTCATCCCCATTGTTATACTGCCAAGGAAACAAAAGCAGGAGAAGGTCCAGCCATTCACCTGAGCGCGCCCTGTGAGCCTGTCAATGGGGAGCTGGGCCCACAACCTGCCTCCAGCGCCCAGGCCATTATCCCTTCCCAGTTTCCTGCTGGCCCAGGGACACCTGACAGGCTCCAGCGAGCAAGCACGCTGGAGCTCCCACTGCAGGCCGCTCTGACGGGAAACATAAGCAGTGCAAAATCCAAAATATAAAGGGAAGACAAGAAACTAGATCAAGTAGCTTCTCTGTGTGGACAGAGATGGGAATTCTGGATTTGAAAGCTCGATGGAAGAGAGAGAGAATAACAATCCACCAGGGTCTTACCTAGCACCTCTCTGAGTCAAGAATTAGTAAGTAAAAGACCAGGAGGAAGGAGAAAGCTGAACCTGGAGGCAGAATGATCAGTGTGGTGAGGTCCCTTGAGGGAACCGCAAAGCTGTGCAATGAGGAAAGGTTTCCAAGAAGAGAAACACCTCCAGGCTCACCACACTTGGTTTTAGGGAGCAGCAAAAGAGCTGAAGGGAAGTGTCCCAGTGGGCAACACAGGACTGCATGGAGAAGGAATGGGCAGGGATGGAGATCCAGATCTGGGAATCATCTATGTAAAAAGGGTTCCAGAAGCTATAAAATTTCCTGATCATACCACAAAAATCTAGTTTAAGAGTCTGAAAAATAGAGAATCCAGCTAAGACAAGGAACTAAGGTCAGCTGTAAATGGCAACAGAAGAAGTCAAAGAGGGAAAAGAACCAATGCACCTTTAGAAGCTGGTCAGGAGGAGAATAAGTTTAACACAATATAGATAAAGCATGGGGACTAAATCTGTCAAAGCAAGGACAGGTACACCTGAGAGGGCAGGAAAGAAAAGGAAGAGACTGGGCTAGAGCTAATTCAGGAGAGCAGGCAGACACACTCCCGACCCCGGTCTTCCAGTTATATGGATAAATGGAAGCTCAGCACAGCGCCAGTCCTCGGCCCAGGCCCTGCAAACTGAAATTTACATTCCTCGAAAGGAAGGCAGCCCTTACACACGTCCCCATCTACCATTCCAGTGTCCTGAGGGAACACAAGCGTGAGCACAGAGGAGAGTCCCCACGCAGCAAGAATCCAGTATCGTTAGTGCTGCTTTGAGAAAACAGAAGACACTGGGTGACAGGAAGCACCCCAGGCCTGTGGAGGCAGTCAAATGCGGGTCCCAGGGCCTGGCAGTGACCCCCAACCCCGCCCCCCCCGAGACGGCTGGCGTCATCTCTACCACACTCCCACCTGTAACATGAGTACCACCAGAGCACTTCACAACCGCCCCAGGACCACTACAGCTAACTTGTTTTTGTTTTGCACAGCTGACCCAATAATAATGGTGCACAGTCAAATCAAACAGGAACTTGAAAGCTCACTCATGGGCTGGAAGTTGGTTAAAGCAGTCAGCCCCATGCAGTTAGTAAACGCAGTCTGTTAATGCTAACTCGTCTTCCACCACACACCATGATTAAGAACGAAAGAGCACAGCAAACAAGTTCAGTTACCCATGAACAACGTGGGAAATATGACTTTTTCTTGCCTAGTAAAAGAAAGGAAAAAATATTAAACAGTAATACAAATACTGTTTTCACACCATGCCCTAAAATTAGTCTACGTTCACCTACACCCAACCCAAAAGAAATCAGACTGGCTTACAAAATTAGGACAGGTGATACGTAAGAAGCTAAATAAAAGCTATGGAGCAAAACAAGAACATCTTTGAGAGAACTCAAGTGACTGCACTGCGCGTGAACTGGTGTCCTTTTGGACGAGTGATAGGAACGGCTGGTAGCGGTTGGAGGAAACAGCAACAACAGGGAAGTAGGCCCAGCAACCCGCACTGTAGGGACTGAAGTGATCACAGACTAGGTAAAACCCTGACTCCAAGAAGCCCTCAACTAACCAGAACTTACAAAATATTTTCAAATCCCATAAAGCAATACATAACAGTAAGGCTTTATGTTTACGTGGTAAGGCGTTGCTTCATCTCAAGATTCTGAGGGAAGCAGGACCGCACAGTGTATACACGTACATTCAATGAGTGCACGCGCACGCAAACCAACTTTGGCAAACTCTCCCGAACGGTAACAGTGCTACAGACAGACTCCTTAGGAGTGAGCGGCAGCAGGCAAGTTCTAGAGCCAAAGGCTTTTTTTAAATGGAAAGCTTCTTCTCATGCTGAAACTACAAGCTACGCTTCTACAAGAACTGTCATTTATGCTTTTAACCAGCCAGGTCTAATAATGGAGCTGGGAGTCAGGATATTTACCCCTTCCTTTTGCAGCAGGTATATGCCATCATGGTTTTTATCCAGTCACCAGGTGAGCAGGAAGGAAGGCCGGAGGTAAAAAGCCAGGCAGGCCAAAAGGAAGCCAGAATCAAAGCAAAGCAGCAAGGAAGTAAGAACATAGCAAAACCCACATAACAGTTATCCTCAGGAAGATGGCAACTACAAACGAAACTCGAGCGATAATAGGTTAATATTTGAGTGTGCATATACAATCCATTTACCATATAAACTAAACACCTGAGAAAAAGCCAACCCACAAAACCATATTTCATTCTTAACAGAAAGAATACAATTAAAAATTTGTACTATTTAAACCAAAACTAAACATCATCTGTAACTAGTTCTACTGAGAAGCATATTTCCAGATTCAGCTCAGGACATAAAGCCTATACCTACACCTAGGATGCTCTTCAAGGGACAGGGTCTCCGTCACAGTGCCCAGGGCGCCCTCCTCGTTCCAGGTAACACTGAATCCTCAGCCATCTACCTAAGACTGGGCTCCTCTCTGGGAAATCAATGCCCTGGTGCTCTGCATCAGGGGTCAAGTAGAAGCCAGGCTCTAAGGAAGACAGAGCAGTGAGCCGGAACTGATAATGTTATCCCTCCTTCATCCTGACCGTTCTAAGGACTTTTTATTGCAAAGGCATCTGCCCGACCAATCCATGTATGGTTTGCCTGTTCTCACGTCATAAGATTCCCAAGGCCCATGAAGAAATGTGATTCCAGATAGACAAATAACTACTCTATTGGAGGGAATTATAAGTTGCAGGAAAAATAATTAGGTACTACTTCCAACACTCATGAAGACTTCCCCTATAACCTTCCCCGTACTGTTCTGGGGAAATGCCATCTCTAATGTAAAAATATCTACCTACTTATTCCACTTATCATTACAGTACAAAAATGACACTCCTCAAGGTTGCCTGGAACACCTAAACATGAGGAATATTAATTTTATTCTTACCACCACTGAGGAGCCCCAACGGTTAGAATAAAGTTCTGATTTATATGTTGATATTTTAGAATGTACTTTTAATGAAATGTGTATAAAGAAAGCCCTGATTTATATATTATTTTAGAGTGTGCTCCTTAATGAAATACATATACTTCAAGGTAGAATTCTCTTAAGGGAGAGAGAAAACCCAGAACACTCCACTCCACAAGGATGAACAACAAAAAGCTTTTTAGAGTGGACTATGTATCAAATCAGGGCCTCCACAAATGTGCCACCGTCACTGAGGAAAGCAGAAAATACAAGCTCCTTTAAGAAGGTGTGAAAATTTCTATATTGCTTTCACAGAACAAGGACAAGCTGCCTCTCTGACTCAAAGCAGAGACAGTGGCAAGGGGCCACTGGTGCCTCGGTTGCTGCTCCACTACAGCTACCTTAAGCCACACGGTGAGCATCTCAGACCACAGGTCCTAACCAGTTACCTAGACTAAGGCACACCCGTACAAGAGTATACCCATGCAGCATTCTGCTGGTTTTTCTTTTTTTTTTAATTGAGTAGAACAATATGTACTGACACGGAAAGATACTGGCAATATAAGTCACCACAGGCATATTGCAGAGCAGTATTTAAAGCATCCCAGGGACGTCCCCGGTGGCGCAGTGGTTAAGAATCCGCCTGCCAACGCAGGGGACACGGGTTCGAGCCCTGGTCCGGGAAGATCCCACGTGCCGCGGAGCAACTAAGCCCATGCGCCACAACTACTGAGCCTGCGCTCTAGAGCCCGCGAGACACAACTACTGGAGCCCGCATGCCTAGAGCTTGTGCTCCGCAACAAGAGAAGCCACCGCAGTGAGAAGCCCGCGCACCGCAACCAAGAGTAGCCCCCGCTCGCCGCAGCTAGAGCAAGCCCACGCGCAGCAACGAAGACCCAACACAGCCAAAAATTAATTAATTAATTAAAATAAAGTATCCCATAAGTTTTTAAAAGTATACAGCAGATGCATAAAAATACGATTTTACATACTAGGAATAACTATAAGGATGCAAAAACAGTGTGAAAATGGAAAACACTTTTTACTTTATATACTCTGTACCAACTGACATATTTTTTGTATTAAGGATGTACCACTGCTTTAATCGTACAACAATTTTTTTGAATTCTTAATTCCCCAAAAAACATCTTCACATCATACAAAACTTGTATCTCCTAAACTGTACTTGATCCAGTGGTTTTGTATTTTTCTAAAATCTTCAGACAGAAGGTTCGTTGAAGAGCTCACACATACACGATCATCACATTCTCTTCTACTCTTAACAAATATTTGCCGAGAAAGTCTACCAGCCTGCAAGCGCCCTGAGCACGAGGACCGCACCCTAGTCACCTTTAATCCCCAGAGCCGAACACAGATGCCTTTCAAGAGTCTGCTTCCCAGGACAGAAGTTTCAGAGTCAGGGTTCCCAGGGCAACAGACTCCATGGGGACTAGAAGACAACAGACTTCATGTCCCCTCAGATCTCAATGATAACGCTTCAGGTAGGTTTATCAAACTGAGTTTATCTTTTCAAAGTTCAACAAGCTCAATTAATTATGGGCAACTTCGCTACCCAAAAAATTAACGTTTAGAATTTCCAAGACTTACCCTTTGTCGAAGAAAGACGTGTGCCCTGATCGAGAGAACTTCGTGCCGTTGCTATTCATCACCCCACAGTTAACATTCCCTGAAATATAGGATTTTCGTGATGCTTGGTCCTTTGCAAAATTCCTGCAAGCTGCTAATTTGGATTCTAAAGCCTACAAAAGGAAGAAGGAATGAGTTGGTTGTCAAAACAGTAGCTGCACATAAAAATTTGCATTTCAAACCATTTCTATTTCAAGACTCAAATCTTACTCTCTCAGTTGATAATGATGGCTGTTTAAGCCATATCAATCACCTTTCTAATAGAAAGAGGGAATATTTATGCTGACTCCCTTTCTAATGAACTCAGAATATATACTTCTCTCAGTGTTACCGAGGGATACAGATATAATCCTCACCTTACAACTAAGAAAAATGTGGCACAGTATACAGAGATGGATCCCAGGTCTCTTGGCTCTATCCACTGTTTCTTTCTAAGTTGTGGACTGTTAGTTGGCTAGTTGGGTGTGTGCATGTGTGTGTTTTGGGAGCAAGCATTTTAAAGAATGCAAAAACATCACTTGAAAATTTTTTTAAAGCAGCCAGTTCTTTCTTTAGGGCTTCAGGTTAGTCGTTTCTACTGTTTCAGAATGGATAAGTTCATTTACAACACCTCACATGAAGTTAAATGCTATTCTACTTCTGAGAGCACACTGTAAACGTCTAATACCCTTCGTCTATAATTAAATAATTCACCTGAAAATGACACCAGCCCGTTAGCATTTACCTCTAAACTGAGTGCCTGCTTAGCACCTGTCACAACACCTGGTCAGTGCCAGGCTCTACAAACCAACAGATGACATGAAGAGAACAGAAGTTTCTCACCAATTTCCATCGCTCACAAATATCACCAACTCCCCCTTTCCCGAAAACACTTTACCAAATCAAACCCCTCTCCCCGAAAAAAAAAAAAGACAAAAAATAGACCAATCCTATTATCCATGACACTAAGGAATGTGGAAAACATAGATAAATTAAACCCACAGGGACTTCCCTGGTGGCGCAGTGGTTAAGAATCTGCCTGCCAATGCAGGGGACGTGGGTTTGAGCCCTAGTCAGGGAAGATCCCACATGCCGAGGAGCAACTAAGCCCGTGCACCACAACTACT
>NC_041227.1:88832593-88886060 GCF_002837175.3 Physeter macrocephalus
GTCCCCGGTGGCGCAGTGGTTAAGAATCCGCCTGCCAATGCAGGGGACACGGGTTCGAGCCCTGGTCCGGGAAGATCCCACGTGCCGCGGAGCAACTAAGCCCATGCGCCACAACTACTGAGCCTGCGCTCTAGAGCCCGCGAGACACAACTACTGGAGCCCGCATGCCTAGAGCTTGTGCTCCGCAACAAGAGAAGCCACCGCAGTGAGAAGCCCGCGCACCGCAACCAAGAGTAGCCCCCGCTCGCCGCAGCTAGAGCAAGCCCACGCGCAGCAACGAAGACCCAACACAGCCAAAAATTAATTAATTAATTAAAATAAAGTATCCCATAAGTTTTTAAAAGTATACAGCAGATGCATAAAAATACGATTTTACATACTAGGAATAACTATAAGGATGCAAAAACAGTGTGAAAATGGAAAACACTTTTTACTTTATATACTCTGTACCAACTGACATATTTTTTGTATTAAGGATGTACCACTGCTTTAATCGTACAACAATTTTTTTGAATTCTTAATTCCCCAAAAAACATCTTCACATCATACAAAACTTGTATCTCCTAAACTGTACTTGATCCAGTGGTTTTGTATTTTTCTAAAATCTTCAGACAGAAGGTTCGTTGAAGAGCTCACACATACACGATCATCACGTTCTCTTCTACTCTTAACAAATATTTGCCGAGAAAGTCTACCAGCCTGCAAGCGCCCTGAGCACGAGGACCGCACCCTAGTCACCTTTAATCCCCAGAGCCGAACACAGATGCCTTTCAAGAGTCTGCTTCCCAGGACAGAAGTTTCAGAGTCAGGGTTCCCAGGGCAACAGACTCCATGGGGACTAGAAGACAACAGACTTCATGTCCCCTCAGATCTCAATGATAACGCTTCAGGTAGGTTTATCAAACTGAGTTTATCTTTTCAAAGTTCAACAAGCTCAATTAATTATGGGCAACTTCGCTACCCAAAAAATTAACGTTTAGAATTTCCAAGACTTACCCTTTGTCGAAGAAAGACGTGTGCCCTGATCGAGAGAACTTCGTGCCGTTGCTATTCATCACCCCACAGTTAACATTCCCTGAAATATAGGATTTTCGTGATGCTTGGTCCTTTGCAAAATTCCTGCAAGCTGCTAATTTGGATTCTAAAGCCTACAAAAGGAAGAAGGAATGAGTTGGTTGTCAAAACAGTAGCTGCACATAAAAATTTGCATTTCAAACCATTTCTATTTCAAGACTCAAATCTTACTCTCTCAGTTGATAATGATGGCTGTTTAAGCCATATCAATCACCTTTCTAATAGAAAGAGGGAATATTTATGCTGACTCCCTTTCTAATGAACTCAGAATA
Organism: Physeter macrocephalus; assembly: GCF_002837175.3. Taxonomy (NCBI): domain Eukaryota; kingdom Metazoa; phylum Chordata; class Mammalia; order Artiodactyla; family Physeteridae; genus Physeter; species Physeter macrocephalus. Next base: position 88,833,940 of record NC_041227.1, read on the forward strand.
TATACTTCTCTCAGTGTTACCGAGGGATACAGATATAATCCTCACCTTACAACTAAGAAAAATGTGGCACAGTATACAGAGATGGATCCCAGGTCTCTTGGCTCTATCCACTGTTTCTTTCTAAGTTGTGGACTGTTAGTTGGCTAGTTGGGTGTGTGCATGTGTGTGTTTTGGGAGCAAGCATTTTAAAGAATGCAAAAACATCACTTGAAAATTTTTTTAAAGCAGCCAGTTCTTTCTTTAGGGCTTCAGGTTAGTCGTTTCTACTGTTTCAGAATGGATAAGTTCATTTACAACACCTCACATGAAGTTAAATGCTATTCTACTTCTGAGAGCACACTGTAAACGTCTAATACCCTTCGTCTATAATTAAATAATTCACCTGAAAATGACACCAGCCCGTTAGCATTTACCTCTAAACTGAGTGCCTGCTTAGCACCTGTCACAACACCTGGTCAGTGCCAGGCTCTACAAACCAACAGATGACATGAAGAGAACAGAAGTTTCTCACCAATTTCCATCGCTCACAAATATCACCAACTCCCCCTTTCCCGAAAACACTTTACCAAATCAAACCCCTCTCCCCGAAAAAAAAAAAAGACAAAAAATAGACCAATCCTATTATCCATGACACTAAGGAATGTGGAAAACATAGATAAATTAAACCCACAGGGACTTCCCTGGTGGCGCAGTGGTTAAGAATCTGCCTGCCAATGCAGGGGACGTGGGTTTGAGCCCTAGTCAGGGAAGATCCCACATGCCGAGGAGCAACTAAGCCCGTGCACCACAACTACTGAGCCCACGAGCCACAACTACTGAAGCCCATGTGCCTAGAGCCTGTGCTCCACAAAAAGAGAAGCCACCGCAATGAGAAGCCCACGCACCACAATGAGAAGCCCGCGCACCGCAACGAAGAGTAGCCCCCGTCACCGCAACTAGAGAAAGCCCGCACACAGCAACGAAGGCCCAACGCAGCCAAAATTAAATACATAAAATAAAAAAATTTATTTAAAAAAAATTAAATCCACAGATAACATATTCCACTCTGAGAACCCTCCCCCCATAATTTCAACAACAGCTATTAAGACAGAGCAACAAAAACAGACTGAAACTTCTTTCTCTTCTCCTTTCTTAAAACAAAAGTATCATGACCTAGTAAAATAACAACAAAAGAAGGAAGAGAGGTAGTGACCTTGTAGGACAAGCTCTGAATAAGCATTTTTTCAGCATCTTATTAAACAGGCACATACACAATAAAAATTGAGAGCCATTAATTTCCTATATTCAAGACACTCATTTATTTGTTCTGATATTTGCTGAGAATCTATCATATAACAGGTACAACTTGTGTCTGAGGTGTCGGTGAGGCAGCCTAATGCAAGCACTGGGTCTGGCACTCAAAAACAGTGGCCCAGAAATCAAGATTTAGACCATATCCACACCACGCAGGAGGTGAACGTGTGGTTGTGAAGAAGATCAGAAAGGTAAGGACAGAACTCTGAGCAAAATCAACACCGAAAGGTGGGCAGCTGAAGACCCAACAAGATGACAAGCAGGAACGGGCAGGAAGGCAAGCAGACGTGACACAGCGACACAGCATCAGGAACGCAGAGCAAAGAAGGCCATTTCACAAAAAATAAGTCAGTGTTGAATGTTTCAAGTAAAATTAGGACACAACAGCATCTCCTGGATTTGACAGCACTGAGATCATCAGTGAGCAATTTGAGTGGAGTGAGCAGGAAACAGAGCCCAGACTAGGCTATCTGGGGAGTGTGTAGGCCATCAAAATGCTAACAGTAAATGGAGACATGCTTTCAAAAACTTGGCTGGGAAGGGAAAAGAGAAACAGAATGACAGCTAAAGAGAGACGTAGGGTAAAAGGAAAGAATAGCTGCTTTTATTTTTGCTTTTAAGGTTTAAAAAGTGTATAATATGTAATACATAAATATTAGATATAAAGTATAAATAGTAGACATAAAGTATACATATATAATACATTATACATAAATACTGCATATAAATATTAAAACATATAGTAGAAGTCTGAAGATACAGGAGACATAAAGATGAGAAGGCTGGAAGGAACGAGATCCAAAGCACAGAGGGACAAAATTAGCCATGAGAGGAATGTGATACTTTTACCACTGAGATAAAACGGAAGAACAGCCACAGAGGTAATAATAGGAGAGTACTAAAATAAGGTTAAGAGAGGAAAACAAAGTTTAAATAGATGGCCTTGATTTCTCACTGAAGAGGATGCAAGAGCGGGAATGGGGCTTCCAGGTGAAGTCAGTGGACAAAGCAGTGTGAAGAAGTAGAAAATGAAATATTCATAAAAGTAAGCAGGGGCTGGAGGATAACAGCAGACCAAAAACTCTAACGACACCTTAAAAGACAAACTGTCAGCTGAATGTGTAAACAATGCAAGGACTCTAAGTTCAACTTCCGTGCACCATTTCTAAATAAATTACTTAAGGTACTAAAGCAAAACAGGGAACAAAGATGACAACATGGGGTCCAGGAACAGGCAGAACTAACCCAAGAGTATAATGAAGAGAAATTCAAGGCTGACAGCAGTGCAGCAGCCCTAGAAGCATATCAGAGCACTCAGTAAATAAGAAGCCGGAAGATACAAGATATAGCAAAGAAAGTGTATGTTTCTTCCCTCCACAAGAAAACAAAGGTAATCAGAAATGCTAAGACCCATGATAACAAAAATATCCAATGATACACAAATTATATATGCATACAAAGGCTGAATGTAATTTTAAAAAATAAAAATGGTTGAATTCGTTGAAATGACAGGATTTTAGAAGCTTTTTTCTTTTTATTTATTTTATTGTGATCTTGTAAAAATTGTTTTGCAGTGAAAATAAAAAAGATGGCCAATTAAAAAAATGTTAAGAAAAAGACATACATGTCCATGTCAACTGTGATACAAATATGAAAAAACCTAACATGGTTTTGAGTAGATAATAGGTAAAGAACAAAATGCTTGAAACACCTGTTGAGCAGCACAAGTAAAACAGCCCTAGAACCCAGCTCCTCCTCTATGATTATTCAGTAAATAATACACATGTAGGCATAATATTTTAGGTGCTATTGACTAATTTTCAGAACCAACCAATGGAGAGCTCAAGAAGGGACAGAGACACACACACACAACAGGGAGCTGAGATACAGTCTAATAAATTCAGAAACATAGGTTTAAGCATGTTATTTAAAGTTATAAAAATAACCAACAGAAGAACAAAAAATAAAAAATTAGGAGGATGTAAATTAAATTCCTCACCTTTTTGCTTAAATTGTTAAGATACTGAAAAGCAAGCACATTACTTCAAGTTATAGGTTACAACAAATAGGTTAAACTAATACAACGCAACTCTTAAGACAGCTAGGTTAAAGAAATTATGTTAGGAGTAAGGGAAGATTACTCTATGTACTGTATGAATGATTTGTGCACATTACTTTTTATAGTAACTTTAAAATGCAGATTTAGAATTAATCTCACGGTCAAACAATAATTTTATGAGCCAGAAAAGGTAACAATAGGACCTCCTATCTTGGCCTCCCATTTCTTCTTTATGTAAAGTATAATACAATTTCTGCTTTTTTCAGAAAGAGTCACACACACAAAAAAATAAGTGAAGGGGCGGTGAATAGTGGGAAGTTTCGGGGGTAGATTATTGAGAAGAGAAATAAAAGTCACTGAGAGAAACAGGAAAGAAAACTGACTAATGCTAGAAATGCTAACTTTACAGTGGCTTAAAAATCCACAAGGTCATATAACTGTTTCCTGTGATCTGGATAAAGGAAAGAAATCCAGTTCCTTGACTGATCCAGGCTGCAGGTCTCCTCCATGGCCAAAGAGCCCATGAGTCAACAGTGGCAAAGTAAGCGATCGTGGATCACAGATGAGTAGGAACAAAGTGAAAGCAAGAGATAACCGAAAAATCAAAACAAGAGTACTGCTCTCGATAAGGTCAAAGAGTAGGTATTACACAGAGTAAAAAACTGAATAAGCACAAAACCAAGTTTAATATTCCAAAAGCCGAAATGTTCTGGAATGCAAGGTTAGAGCCACGGAGACAGCACTGGAGTTGAGGGGGCCAAGCAGCAGTAAGACGTGTATGACTAAGAGCAGAAATTCGTGTCACGAGCCAATGCGAAAGTCCTATGAAGAAAAAGCCCGGGGATGACCAGGAGGACAGCAGGCAGAGCAAAGAAAAGGATCAGAGGGCGGTATAAGACACACAGCCTTAGAGGAAGTAGGAGGAATCACGATGTTTTAGAAACAGCCAGGGGGAACATGAAGAAGGCCCAGTGGGAACTTGGGAGCTAAGCGCAGGGACCTTCTGCAGAGGCACTGGCAAGGCTGAGCCCTGGAGGTGTTCACAGTCTCAGCTGGTCACTGGATGCTCTTGCATCTCAGCTTAATTACAGACTTTACCACAGGAAGGTATCCTTTTTTCTTCCCTCACTACAAATTAAGAAATAATTCATTACCTTGGCAGCTGAAACAACTAGTGATAAATAATTAAAGGCTTACCCCTACTTTCCGTAAGAGGTCCCCCACGATGTTTAGTGCTGATATCCTAGCTGAAGGAGTCAGTGGACTGGTACCAAAACCGTTTGGTATAGCTAGAGAAAGATAAAAGGTGAGTGATGACTCTTGCAGTTCCCTTTACATTTGGGTTTTGATATTACAAAGCAGTATACGCTCAATGAAAAATCAATATAGTATTCCAAACTGTGGATAAAGTATGAAGTGGAGATACCACAAATATCTCCATTAGATGTTTAGATTATATCCAATTTTTCATCATTATAAACAATGCTAAAAGGACATATACCCTTAAAACATCTAGACAAGCATTTCTGGAGGAGAGCTTCCTAAAAGTAGAACTGCTGAGTCAGAGGATATGCCCATATTTTCACCTTAATATCCTGCCAAAATGTTCTCTAGGTTGTGTCAATATCAGCAGTCTGAATGGTAATGCCCTCAATAGCATTAGACATCTTTTTTTCCTGCCAATTTGATAGTCACTTTGTTTTAATTTTTGTTTGCCTAATCAAAGAGTCATTTGAATCTTTTTTTCTGGAAGTCATCTGTTTAAACTCTGCACTTTTTTCTACTGGGTTGTCTTTAATCAATTTGCAAGGGCACTATACACTATAGATATTCACCTTTTCTCTTATATACGTTGTACTTCCCCAGTGTGACATTTATCCCTTAAACTTTGTGGTTTGGGGGGGAGCCTTGGGCTGCCTCACTGCAACATAATAAAACTGTTCCCCAGGGGCTTCCCTGGTGGCGCAGTGGTTGAGAATCTGCCTGCCAATGCAGGGGACACGGGTTCGAGCCCTGGTCTGGGAAGATCCCACATGCTGTGGAGCAACTAGGCCCGTGAGTCACAATTACTGAGCCTGCGTGTCTGGAGCCTGTGCTCCGGAACAAGAGAGGCCGCGATAGTGAGAGGCCTGCGCACCACAATGAAGAGTGGCCCCCGCTTGCCGCAACTACAGAAAGCCCTCGCACAGAAACGAAGACCCAACACAGCCATAAATAAATAAACAAATAAATTAAAAAAAACAAAACAAAACTGTTCCCCACATTTTCTCCTAATGTTTTTCTAAAAAACTTTTTACCACTTAGATTAGTAAACTCATCAAAATATCTAAATTTTTCCCCTCCAAATGGATATCTAATTGTCGTAATACCATTTAGTGAAAAAGACTTATCTCATCTGAAATGGCACTAAAACCACACAGTGAATTCTCTATACATTTCAAGTTCCATTAAATTATTTGTCTATTCTACCAGAAATATGCTGCTTTAGTTATTATAGTGTTAAAATATATTTCCTAAAGGGCAAAGTCTCTTCTTATTACTAACCTCCTATTTCAAACTTTTATTGACTATTCTTGCACATTTACTCTTCCAGAGTAACTTTATTAAAAATAAAGTTTTCTGGGCTTCCCTGGTGGCGCGGTGGTTGCGCGTCCGCCTGCCGATGCAGGGGAACCGGGTTCACGCCCCGGTCTGGGAGAATCCCACGTGCCGCGGAACGGCTGGGCCCGTGGGCCATGGCCGCTGGGCCTGCGCGTCCGGAGCCTGTGCTCCGCAACGGGAGAGGCCGCAGCAGAGGGAGGCCCGCATACCACAAAAAAAATAAATAAATAAATAAAAATTTAAAAATAAAGTTTTCTTTTTAATTTTTATTTTATATTTGGCTGCATTGGATCTTCACTGCTGCGCGTGGGCTTTTCTCTGGTTGTGGGGAGCGGGGGCTACTCTTCGTTGCGGTGCGCAGGCTTCTCATTGCGGTGGCTTCTCTTGTTGTGGAGCACGGGCTCTAGGCACATGGGCTCAGTAGTTGTGGCTCGTGGGCTCTAGAGCGCAGGCTCAGTCGTTCTGGCGCACGGGCTTAGTTGCCCCGCATCATGTGGGATCTTCCCGGACCAGGGCTCGAACCCGTGTCCCCTGTGTTGGCAGGCGGATTCTTAACCACTGCACCACCAGGGGAGCCCCAGAGTAACTTTTTTTTTTTTTTTTTTTTTTTTTTGTGGTACGCGGGCCTCTCACTACTGTGGCCTCTCCCGCTGCGGAGCGCAAGCCCATCCCCAGAGTAACTTTAAAATCAACTTCACAACTTTAAAAATCCTATTAGGATTTTTATTAGAAATTTAAACTACTGATTGATTTGGGGAAAACGGATATTGCAACTAAATTAAGTCTTCCTATTCTGAATCATGGTATTTAACATGATATTTTTTCACATCTTCTTTCACGCCCAAAGGTTTTCAGTCATGCACATTTCTTCAATTAATTGTTGAGATATTAAAGCATGGCGGTTAAGAGCTCTGGAGCTAAACTGCTAGATACACATCCATCTCTGCCGTTAACTGTGTGACCTTAAGTAACCAAATGTGAAAGGGGCTAATAATAGGGCACGAATACGTGTCCCCTGCATCGGCAGGCGGACTCTCAACCACTGTGCCACCAGGGAAGCCCATCCCCAGAGTAACTTTAAAATCAACTTCACAACTTTAAAAATCCTATTAGGATTTTTATTAGAAATTTAAACTATTGATTGATTTGGGGAAAACGGATATTGCAACTAAATTAAGTCTTCCTGTTCTGAATCATGGTATTTAACATGATATTTTTTCACATCTTCTTTCACGCCCAAAGGTTTTCAGTCATGCACATTTCTTCAATTAATTGTTGAGATATTAAAGCATGGCGGTTAAGAGCTCTGGAGCTAAACTGCTAGATACACATCCATCTCTGCCGTTAACTGTGTGACCTTAAGTAACCAAATGTGAAAGGGGCTAATAATAGCACTTAAATCATAAAGTTGTTAAGTTTAAATTCATTAATAAATTTTGTTTTTTGGCCATGCCTCGCAGCAGGCAGGGTCTTAATTCCCTGACCAGGGATTGAACCCACGGCCCCTGCAGTGGAAGTGCAGAGTCCTAACCACTGGACTGCCAGGGAAGTCCCAAAATTCATTAATAAATTTTTTAAATGCAGAGCACATAGTAAGTGCTCAATAAATGTTACTATTATTTTTATCTGCTTTCTACAGAGTTGTAATCAGCAGGTAAAATGCTTTTGTTGCTGCTGCTGCTACCCTTGTCCTCTAGAATACAATCGCATTGAAGGTAGCAACTTAGTCTTATTAGACCACTATCCTCCCCCCATCCTGAGTAATACATGACATAACAGGTGCTCAATGTGATACAAATAAACTGCTATACTTCTCTTGGCAGAAATTTCTGGATCTTGTTTTTCCCTATTCCCCTCGAATTTTATATCTTAGGTATTATTAAATCTGTACTTTGATGGTAAGTTGTCTTGAGTGCTTTTTGGAAACTGCATTTTATCAATAAAACACAATTAGAGCTAGACCACTTCGTAGAGATCAGCTCTTCAATCTTGCAGACCACTTCGTAGAGATCAGCTCTTCAATCTTGCCACTGATTTCTCTAACCTCTGGCTTCTCACTGTGTCTGTGCAGACTTTCTTGTCATGAAACGGCAGCTTTTAGGTCAATGAAAGCTCATGCTATCAGTTCCAATCGAAAACTGTGTCTGTCTGGACACATACTGCCGCCTTAGGGTTGACATTACCGTAACTGGGCCAGAGCAAGCTCTAGGTCCTGCTAACACCCCCTGGAGGCTCCAGACTACTCTGATTAGTGCTCAACTAAAGAATTTTCAGAATTTATCTGCATAATTCTAATTAGTAACATAAAAGCAAAGCTTTGTTAATTCTCAAATGCTAGTAATTCTAAGGTCCTCGAATACACAAGCAGCCATTCCGAAAAACGAGAGCTTCTGATGACTGCTGTAATCTATATACTTCCTGCTCTGTATTCTCAGCAGCAGAGTCAGCACATACCAGTACAATCAATAACGTAACTATAGAGAATTTTCACATACCTTACCTCACCTCATAAAAAGACGAAGATAGGGTGAATTATCTATTCAAGGGCTCCTGAGCACTTGCAATGAGGCCAACGCAATTAGAAACTCAATTATAAATTTTAACTCATTTAAATTAATAAAAATTTAAAATTTAAATAGTCATATTGGAGTAGCTACTGTAGTGGGCAGCACAAATATGGAGTGCACTAACCGCCCAGACAGAAACCTTCTCGTATCACTCTGAAAGATAAAGTTCTATATTTTTTTTTAAAAAGTGTGAAGAAAGACAGCTTCCACTGGGGGAGAAGAAACTATGGGGGGGTGTGGAAGTAGCTGAAATATGATCTCCAAGCTGCAAAAACTAAATAAATCTCAATTGAGAGCTTCAGGGTTCCATTCTCAACGTTCCATCTAGTGGCTACTAAATCGTTTTTCTGCTTACCTGGATTTAAAAAAAACACCCTGACTGATGGCAAAAGGCATATTCTTTCTGTACTATTCATCAGTTACTCTGAACATCACCTATGAAAATGGCAGCTACTGAGGCATGTTATAGAATGGACATGTCCACCCAAGCCAATCTTAGACAAGTCTGAATGGTAACTCAGTGAGTCTCTGTACTTTCTGTGTATAAAGCCTTCTAGTCTCCCATGATATGTCAAGTGGCCAAAGAAATAAAACTGCACTTAAATACAATCTCAAACACAACACCATAAAGCAACTATACTCAAATAAAACATTTTTTTAAAAAATACGATCCCAAAACTTGTGTGTAACAAGGTGACACAAAAAAGCACACACAATAGAAAATAATTCAAAGTGTTAACAAGAGTTGACTTTGAGCACTAAGATTGCAGATGGATTTTATTTTTTCTCGTTTTTAAATTTTTCTACATTAACATGTATTACTGCTATAGTCAAAAAATAAACTTCCCTTAAAAACTTTTATTAAAATTTCAATTTATTAAGCTACTCTTGTCTTAAATGTAGCCCTCATCTCACTGTTTCCTACTAATGAGTTGGCCTAGGAGAACAATGCCTTCTGCTTCACACAGTGCTAGATTTAACCAACTTTTAAACTGAAATGATTGCTTAGGGACTTCCCTGGTGGTCCAGTGGTTAAGACTCCGTGCTTCCAATGCAGGGGGCATGGGTTCGATCCCTGGTTGGGGAACTAAGATCCCACATGCCACACAGCATGGCCAAAAAAAAAATTAAAATGATCACTTAGATCTTAGCAACACCTGCTTCACCAGCAAAGCCTCTTAAGTGGATAATCAACCACAGGTTCAAAAAGAAAAGACACTACAAACCTTTTGGTGAAGGAAAACTGTTCTCTGTGCCTTTGCCAACAGGAGTAGCTGGCAAAGAAAGTGATGCTTGGACAGCAGAATCCATCTTTTCACAGTCTAGAGTTGGAGAACTGGGAGCCGACTTTCTAGTTACTTCCTGCTGTCTCTCCCGAACAGCTAGTTCTTGTCTTAAATCTGTAAAATGTTGCAAAAGTAGTAATATTCACTAGAGGAAGCAAATACATCAAGCAAAGTCGCATCTGAAATGGCATAAAGACACTCTTCCTAAATTACTACTTCTCAAAAATGAATTTCCTATTTAACAATTTTTATTTCCAGGGGAATAAAAATGATAACAACCCTACTGTCTACATGATCATTTAGACTTTAAAAATGCTATAAACTTAACAGAACAATTATTTATGCCTATATGAAAAAATAGGGCAGAGTCCAAAGCAGAACTCACAGTGAACATATATGACACAAAAATAAATATTCTTTACCAACTCATTTGCATTTATTTTGAAAAGATGATGTAGTCTGGGGATTATTACAAAATCAATGAAGTGCATTTTTGTCATTTTAAATGGGTTGGCTTTTTTTTTTTTTTTTTTTTTTTACTAACTATCCTATGAAATACTTTGTTTTAGAAAGGAAGTAGTCAAAATAGTTGCAAATTGTTTTCTTGTTTTGAAATATTGAATTTTTAACCCAAAATTAATGTTTTCTTTTCCAGTTATACAACTGACCTACAGAATACTTGCTTACATTAAAAAAAAAGATACAAAGTTACCATACTCCTGGGCATATATGAAAAAGAATTCAAAGTAGGACACCGAGATATTTGCACACCCATGTTCATTATGGACACGTGATAAGTGAAATAAGCCAGTCACAAAGAGATAAATACTGTATGATTTCACTTGTATGAGGTATCTAGAGTGCAGTAGTCCCTCCCTTATCTGAGGAACATATCTTCTAAGACCTTCAGAGGATGATTTACATCCACTGAGCGTGATGGTGCAAAATTTCATCCTGCTACTCAGAACAGCACATAATTTAAAACTTATGAATTGTTGATTTCTGGAATTCTCCACTTAATATTTTCAGACTGCAACTGACCATGGGTTACTGAAACCACGGAAAGCTAAATCTCAGATAAGGGGGGACTACTGTAGTCATACCTAACAACAGTTAAGTAGAACTGCAGGGCTTCCCTGGTGGCACAGTGGTTAAGAATCTGCCTGCCAATGCAGGGGACACGGGTTCAAGACCTGGCCCAGGAAGATCCCACATGCCACGGAGCAACTAAGCCCATGTGCCACAACTACTGAGCCTGCGCTCTAGAGCCCGTGAGCCACAACTACTGAGCCTGCACACCACAACTACTGAAGCCCGCGCACCTAGAGCCCATGCTCCGCAACGAGAAGCCACCACAATGAGAAGCCCGCGCACTGCATGGAAGAGTAGCCCCCACTCGCCACAACTAGAGAAAGCCCGCGTGCAGCAACGAAGATCCAAGGCTGCCAAAAATAAAAATAAAAAAATAAATTTATTTTTAAAAAAAGAGAGAGAAAGTAAAACTGCAGTTGCCAGGGGCTGGGGAAGGGAAAAATGGGAATTTTTTTTTTTTACTAACTATCCTATGAAATACTTTGTTTTAGAAAGGAAGTAGTCAAAATAGTTGCAAATTGTTTTCTTGTTTTGAAATATTGAATTTTTAACCCAAAATTAATGTTTTCTTTTCCAGTTATACAACTGACCTACAGAATACTTGCTTACATTAAAAAAAAAGATACAAAGTTACCATACTCCTGGGTATATATGAAAAAGAATTCAAAGTAGGACACCGAGATATTTGCACACCCATGTTCATTATGGACACGTGATAAGTGAAATAAGCCAGTCACAAAGAGATAAATACTGTATGATTTCACTTGTATGAGGTATCTAGAGTGCAGTAGTCCCTCCCTTATCTGAGGAACATATCTTCTAAGACCTTCAGAGGATGATTTACATCCACTGAGCGTGATGGTGCAAAATTTCATCCTGCTACTCAGAACAGCACATAATTTAAAACTTATGAATTGTTGATTTCTGGAATTCTCCACTTAATATTTTCAGACTGCAACTGACCATGGGTTACTGAAACCACGGAAAGCTAAATCTCAGATAAGGGGGGACTACTGTAGTCATACCTAACAACAGTTAAGTAGAACTGCAGGGCTTCCCTGGTGGCACAGTGGTTAAGAATCTGCCTGCCAATGCAGGGGACACGGGTTCAAGACCTGGCCCAGGAAGATCCCACATGCCACGGAGCAACTAAGCCCATGTGCCACAACTACTGAGCCTGCGCTCTAGAGCCCGTGAGCCACAACTACTGAGCCTGCACACCACAACTACTGAAGCCCGCGCACCTAGAGCCCATGCTCCGCAACGAGAAGCCACCACAATGAGAAGCCCGCGCACTGCATGGAAGAGTAGCCCCCACTCGCCACAACTAGAGAAAGCCCGCGTGCAGCAACGAAGATCCAAGGCTGCCAAAAATAAAAATAAAAAAATAAATTTATTTTTAAAAAAAGAGAGAGAAAGTAAAACTGCAGTTGCCAGGGGCTGGGGAAGGGAAAAATGGGAATTTTTTGTTCAATAGGCAAAGAGCTTCAATTCTGCAACATGAAAAAGTTCTAGAGATCTACAAAACAATGTGAACATAGTTTAACATTACTGAACTGTACCCTTAGAAACAATGTGAACATAGTTTAACGTTACTGAACTGTACCCTTAGAAATGGGTAAGATGGTAAATTTTACGTTACGTGGTTTTTTTTGTTTGTTTGTTTGTTTGTTTTGCGGTACGCGGGCCTCTCACTGTTGTGGCCTCTCCCGTTGCGGAGCACAGGCTCCAGATGCGCAGGCCCAGCAGCCATGGCTCACGGGCCCAGCCGCTCCGTGGCATGTGGGATCTTCCCAGACTGGGGCACGAAGCCGTGCCCCCTGCATCGGCAGGCGGACTCTCAACCACTGCGCCACCAGGGAAGCCCACGTGTTTTTTTTTTTAAACCAGAATTGTAAACTTAAAAATAAATAGGATAGAGTTAATATTTTAAACATTACATAAATTATGAGGAGTTCTTCAGATGAATAAACCCTCCCCCAAAAAAGGAAAAGTCATGAAAAAACAATTTTTAGAAGAGCCAATAAACATTAGCAAAAAGTTTTCACAAGTAGTAACCAAAGAGCTACAAATTAAAAACAATGTGATATCAATTTTCAACTTTCAAACAGATTTTTAAACAATTTTAGGGACTTCCCTGGTGGCGCAGTGGTTGGGAGTCCACCTGACGGTGCTGGGGACACGGGTTCGGGCCCAGGTCCGGGAAGATCCCACATGCCACGGAGCAGGTAGGCCCGTGCGCCGCAACTACTGAGCCTGCACTCTAGAGCCCGTCACCCACAACTGCTGAGGCCCGCATGCCTAGAGCCCGTGCTCCGCCGCGAGAGAGGCCACCGCAGTGAGAAGCCCTTGTGCCGCAACGGAGAGTGGCCCCCGCTTGTCGCAATTGGAGGGAGCCCACATGCAGCAACAAAGACCCAGCGCAGCCAAAAATAAATAGATAAATAAATAATTTTTAAAAAATAATAATATTAAAATGTTTTTATTATTCACAATACTAGTAAACATTATGAGAAGGACACTCAGTCACCGCCAGAGTGTAAAGTTACCAACTTTCTAAAAAGTAATTTAGCAGCATCCATTACAACCATTAAAGATATTTATATCCTTTGCCACTTCTAAGAATCTAAGGAAATCAAAGATACTCCCCAATATTATGTACAAGGACACTATTTACAGCACTATTTACAGCAAAAAATTAACCACCAATAAAGGATCCATCAAAAAAAATCATATATAATAGAATATTATACATTTTTAAAAACCTGTTTCAAAAGATTTTTTTTAATGGCATGGATTACATTCACTATATTAAAGGATAGAAAAATATATACATGCATATATAACGTGGTTCCAATTATATAAAGGATAAAAATATACAGGTATGTTTACGTATAGTCACAGGGAAGAGTGGAAAGAAACACACCAAACTCTTGGTGGGTTCTCTCAAGATAAAGGGATTGACAGAGACTTTTAGTTTCTTCTTTACAATATTCTACATTCTAACATGCATGAAAGAAAAAAAGAGGGAGGGAAGGAGAATTTTAAAAGAAAGTATATATTCTCTATATGTATAATATGTATACAGCAATATGTACACATATGTAATGCTAATATGTGCATGACAAAATTATTTAGGACAAGCAAAAAGGAAAAAATCCTAATAAACCAAGCCGTATATATGCACAGTGGTCGTGGTTAAGGCTTTGGGAAACAGACCAGGGTTTGAATCCCTACTGATAACTCAAACTCTCTGTGCCTCAGTTTTCTGACCTGTAAAATGGGGATAATAATACCTACCTCCTAGAGTTCATGATGTAGATATTGAATAAACAGATTTAAAGTACTTAGCATAGTGTTTGACAAAAGCATATAAATGTGTAGCTTTAAAAAGTTGATCCTAAAGCTAGCTTAGCACTCTGGCTCAGGGACAGTAAGGTAATAAATATTCTTAAAGTATAAATTTTACCTCTTGCTTCATCCTTTAACCTCTGTACAGAGACCAACAAAGATTCCTTTTCATCAAGTTCACTTTCTAAAAATGCATTTCGTTCAATGGCTTGATTTAGCCTTTGTTCAAAGTCTTCCAGCGAAACTATTGTTGCCCTAAAAAAAAAAAAAAAAAAAAAAAAAAAAAATTAGAGTCCATGAATTAAATAAATAACATGCAAATAGCTACTACAAAAGGAAACTGTCAGTTTATCTCATGCCATTTCCTGACCTAGAAAGCCTGGCCCAGTTAAAAGAGAATGATCTCACCCCCTTCTGACCTCTGGTGCATTTAGTGTCTCTACTATCATTTGGGGCCATTCGATGTATTCTTTTCTCCTAAATTCCCATCTAAATTCCTTCAAGTTTCTTAAAGGAAGCCTACTTATCATACAATTTATATCTCCCCATTGGACTTTAAACATGAATCAATGAAGTTTACATATTTTCAGGAAGAAAACTTTTCAATAGTTTTAGAGTATGTTAAGAATTAACTAAGAATTAGTTTAAAGCGCGGTCCCAGGTCCCACTCTACTTACTTTCTTCCTACCAAGCTTTTCTTCTTCCTGCATTTCTCATCTTATTTATTCAGCAAACACTGACAGGTACCTGCTATGTGCCCTCTACACACTCTGTGCTACAGAAATAAAATTTCCTCACCTCAAGTTAGAACCCTCAGTGCCAGGGGTCCCCGGCAGGCGGTGAGCGGCGGGACAGCGAGCGAAGCTCCATCTACCGCTCCCCATCGCTCGCATTACCGCCTGAGCCCCCCCCACTCCACCCCCACCCACCCCAGTCCCTGTCTGTGGAAAAACTGTCTCCCACGGAACCGGTCCCTGGTGCCAAAAAGGCTGGGGACCACTGCTCAATGCCATGTCCAATTTCACCACCTCCTGTCAACTGTCAAAATGCCTCTCAATTCCATTTGCTCTCCTCCAATCTTCTGCCCTTGGCTTAATTCTTCATCCATCACCTGGATAACTCCTCAATGGTCTTCGCATCTCCTCCTCCCTACTTTCAATTCCTCAGTATTATCTTCCCAAAGCAGAATTTGATAATACTCCTTTGTTTAAAAATTCTTAAGGAGCACCTCTTTGCCTACAGAATGACTTGCAAACACAGCCGAGCACAAGGTTCTCCACAACCTGGCTCCAAACATCTTCCAGTCTCATCTTGTTCAGCCATACAGTCTTTACACACTTCAGTCAAAGTGAAATATTAATACCTCACACACTTTCCTGCCTCTCTGCCTTCGCATCTCTCTCTTCACCGGTTAACATCTACTCCTCCTTGCAGACTCGGCTTCCCCAGTTACCACAGAGTACTTTAGCTGTGCCCTTCTCTATGCCCTGGAGCAGGCTGTACATGCCTCATACTCACGTGGATTGTCCCTATCTGTCACACCCGAGGGCAGTGGCTAGCTTATCTTTGTATCCTCAACTCTAGCATCATGCCAAGCATTTAAGTGTCACCCAGATACTACGGAAAGGAATATCAGACAATAATTGTAAAGTAATAGGAATTAAGTTTGGAATGGTTAAGAAACAACTAATTATAGATATATGCAATCTTGGCAAAGTAATGGCAAGCCACTATAGGCTGTTCAGCAAAATCATAATAAAAGCATTATTTTGAGACAATTCATTGGTCAGTATTAAAACAGAAGAGAATAAAAAGCAGTGAAAATTTAAAGACAGATCAGCTAGGAATTAACTGCAGGATTCAGGTATAAGATGTGAGGACCTTCAAGAAGTGTGGTAGTACTGAGAACATACAGGGAAGATGGAGGAATGAATGAGACATGTTTTAAAGAAAAACCAACAGGATCAAGAATGGTACCTGAAAGAAGAAGGAAAAAGGAAAAACAGAAAGAAAAGCCTGGAAGGGCACTATCTGGGGAGATAAGGAATTTTGCTAAGTTTCAATGTGACGAGTTACAGGTGACATGAAATACCAAAAGGAAATGTTCTGGAACTAAGATCTAGGTGACAGGTTGAGCCTAAAACCAAACTTCAATCGCTGACCGCCAGCTTTGGTCATTCTAACAAAATGCACGTCGCTCACTTGCCTTTTTGCTCGCTCCAGGTCATCGTTGGCCTGCTCCAGCTCTCTCACATACTTGTGTAGCTGCTCCTTAATGGCCCGAGTCTGACTTAAATCATCTTCTAATACTGAGACCTGCTTGTAGCTCTGTGCATACTGATGCTCCAGTTTCTCCTGAAGGTGTGGGTACAGGAAGGAAAGCATGTGTCATTAACATATAGTTTTCTTTAATGAAGGATGTAACCCAAGTAAGGGGTGGGATGGGGGCAGGTGGGATCCAAGAAATTCACCCACAATCTGAGTTGATGGTACCCGTCTCTCCTTTTTACACTATTTAAAAACAATAATTCATTCCAAGTGTATTATAATTTTATATTTCATATAAAATTAGTCAATCATTCTCCTCTCAAAGAAATCTAATAATGTTCTCTTTGAAAAGAGGTAAAATAGTGAAACCGTTGCCTTAAAAACCTCATCTTGGTGGGGGAACCTCCGGGTTCTTAGGCTGAATGCAGCCCAGGGTAAGCACAAAGATGTTGACCGACAAGAGTTCAGATTCCCTATACCTCACCTTCCCCAAATCTACCCCACTGCCCAGACACAGGAACACCCCAAGCATCTGGCTTAGGCATGTGAGGAAGAGCAGCAAAAAGGGGTTAATCTTTCACTCCTGAAAATTCCTTGTTAGAAGGGAATTTTTAAAAACTAAACTCCAAAACTAAAGGGACTACGAACCATAATGAAATAAATGTGTATTTCATACAAATATAATTTTAAAGTGCCACACAATGAGGTACCTCTGTCAAGACAAATAATCAGGCAGCTTTTGAAAATTATAGGAACTACAACGTAATATTATAGCTAGGAACATTATAGCTAAAAAACTGACAGCTACAGTTTCCAAGTGAACTCCTGAACTCTAAACCACCTTTCCCTTGGTTCCATGAAAGCAAACAGTTTTTGTCAAAAATTCACTTTAGGCCTTTTTACATTTTTATGTTGCCTGCTGCTCTTAAGCTCCACCTAAAAGAATGTATTTCTCGGGGCTTCCCTGGTGGCGCGGTGGTTGCGCGTCCGCCTGCCGATGCAGGGGAACCGGGTTCGCGCCCCGGTCTGGGAGGATCCCACGTGCCGCGGAGCGGCTGGGCCCGTGGGCCATGGCCGCTGAGCCTGCGCGTCCGGAGCCTGTGCTCCGCAACGGGAGAGGCCACAGCAGAGGGAGGCCCGCATACCACAAAAAAAAAAAAAAAATGTATTTCTCATTTTAATAAAACCCAGCAAATGAGACACCAGCTTTTATTGCCACAATTACCTTTAATGCTTCCACTTCATACTTCAGTCTTTGGTTATCAGCTTGCAAGTCTCTATTTCTTTGTTCAGCCTGTACTAACTGTGCCTCCAACTCTGCTTCTAATTCTCTGCTTCCTTCCTGGAATTCAACTAGCTCATCCCGAGCTTCCTGGAAGCTAATCAGAAACAAAGCGGGAAAGATCAGTTATAGTAGGAAGCATAAGGATCACCCCGAAGATGATTATATATCAATTCAATAATTTTTGCCTGAACGTTAAGCTACCATAAAATATACTAAACAATAAAGGCCATCTATTTTGCATCTCTTTCTCTATATTCAGGGTTCAATGAAAATAAGTTAAAAGCCTCAAAAGGATTCATTTTTTATACACTCACCCCTTTCTTATTTAACATATTGATAAAGAAGCACATATTACAATCCACAAATTAGTTTAACGTTTAGATTTTTTTCAATATAATTCGTTTCCTCTGTATTTCTATTATTTAATTTTATGCGTTTAAAAATGTTATTCTGAGAAGGGGTCCATAGGCTTTCCCCAGCCTATGAAGGCACCTATGGCACAAAAAGACTAAGAACCCCTGCCACAGACACACACTTTCCATATCCACTAGCACAGTACAGTAACCGGCTTCAGCAATAACAGTGAAATAGCAATAAAAGGTTTGACGGGACTTCCGTGGTGGCGCAGTGGTTAAGAATCCGCCTGCCAATGCAGGGGACAAGGGTTCAAGCCCTGGTCCGGGAAGATCCCACATGCCGCAGAGCACCTAAGCCCGTGCGCCACGACTACCGAGTCTGCGCTCTAGAGCCCACGAGCCACAACTACGGAAGACCGTGAGCCTAGAGCCCGTGCTCCGCAACAAGACAAGCCACCGCTATGAGAAGCCCGCGCACAGCAATGAAGACCCAATGCAGCCCGAAAAAAAAAAAAGGTTTGATAAGTCTTACTGAACTGTTAACCAAAGTTGGAAGATGTATATATATTTTAGAAAGATTTCATTTTAAAAAGAAATTTAAGATAAGTTTTGGTACTTAAAAGGTTATCTACAAGTTTTCCCAACTAATTGAAATGACTGAGATTTTATAAAATGCTCCATATACCCCTGAAGCTCTTGTCCCTCCCTCAAAGCTTTGCTGGCTCCAGACACTGATAACACCTGCCTGAAGAAAGTCTACCCTATGAAGCCCTAGAGAGCTTATCAGAATCTCCAAAAGACCAAAATGATGAGGCAGAATCTGTACACCGAGCAGGCCAAAGATGGCCAAGAGCAGTAATAAGCTTTATAAAAGGAGGTAGACTACCAGGAGAAATCACAAATGACAGTTTTCTTACTATTTTAATAATTTGAGTAATATAAGGATTTATGTCATTTTTATATTATTTAAATACAAGCAATGTTATGACTATTTCTAGATTCCCAATCCTATATCAGAAACTCTAAATTTAGCTTTGTTAAAAAAAAGGCACAGGGCTTCCCTGGTGGCGCAGTGGTTGGGGGTCCGCCTGCCGATGCGGGGGACGCGGGTTCGTGCCCCGGTCCGGGAGGATCCCGCATGCCGCGGAGCGGCTGGGTCCGTGAGCCGTGGCCACTGGGCCTGTGCGTCTGGAGCCTGTGCTCCGCAATGGGAGAGGCCGCGCGGCTGGGTCCGTGAGCCGTGGCCGCTGGGCCTGTGCGTCTGGAGCCTGTGCTCCGCAATGGGAGAGGCCGCAGCGGTGAGAGGCCCGCGTACCACAAAAAAAAGGCACAAACTAGAGATTATGTATTCCAAAGCCCTCTCCTATTTTTAGGATGCTTTTCAACATTACCTTTGTTTATACTTCAAGGAAAGCTCCTTCCAATAAGCAGTTTCCTCCTTTAAACTTGAAAAATCTGGTATATCTTCACCATCCATGGTCAAGAAAGCCTGTGAAATAATAAAGACGAAAATAAATTAACAGAGAACATAGGAATCTTAGTAAAAGTATAAAGTCTGGGACGACACTAAATCTGCAGCATTTTGGAGGGAGTCAAACATGAAAGATTCTAAGAGCAGTTAACTCTTCATTACAATAAGCTCAGGCACCTAAATCACTTCACTGCCCCACTCACAGGGACCACCAGCATTGTGGACGGGGTCAGGAGAGGAGATGAACAAAGTCACGGAAGCCACGTGAAGCGCTTCTGGTGGCAGCACTAGGTTCTGGGGAGTTGACCCCACAGAATCATCCTGCAGCTGGCTCACAGAGAACTGATCTCCTGGGAATCAGGTGACAGAAAGCAAGCTTACTGTCAGAGTTGCTACTGCTGCGTGCCCTTCTCTGTTGTACAATTGCTTCAAAACACCTGCTTGAAACCTTTGATGCCAGGTAGCCATTCGAGGAGATCAGGGACCACATTCCCAATAATTTACTATCATTACATTTTTAAAAATTTCCTGTTAATTATCTTTTAAGTCCCAAGCTTCCTCCATAAATCCACTAATTCTCCAACTTCAATGTTCTTTCACCTTGGTTCTTCTCCCAAGGCTTTCAGAGTGGGTTAAAAAATATCTATTTAGTTAACCTTGCATTTAGACTGACTACCTAAAATTCCCAACTGACTGTCAGGCCCAATGGAATACCAAAGACGTTGGGCTTGTCCTAGGTTCACACCTAGGTGTTTCAGTCTTACCTCCTACAACCCTCTCCCCAAGCATCCTACTTTATATTCCAGCAATACTGTTCAAAATTGTCTTAACGCACCATTCTGCTTCAGGTCTGGATATTTTCCCTACCTGGAATGGCTCTCCTTCCTTGTGCATTTAGAAAGCTCCTATTTATCCTTTAAAACCTAGCTGTCAGAAATCATTTCCTGTCCTCACCCAGACAGCACTAAAATCTCCCAATCTCTTGGCCCCCATGAATATGCTTTCATGCATATATTTACCACATAATAATGCATTTGCTTACACCTCCCCCTATTAGGCTGTGTATTATTCTTACTGATTTCAACCCCAGCACATTGCCTGCACAACAGCAGATATTCAATAATATTTATTAAATTAAACCAAAATTGATTCAACCTAATCCATACTGGGTAGCAAGAATTCAAGGCCAGCTTTAAAAGTAAATTAATAGGGACTTCTCTGGTGGAGCAGTGGTTAAGAATCCGCCTGCCAATGCAGGGGACACGGGTTCGAGCCCTGGTCCGATCCCACATGCCGCGGAGCAACGAAGCCCATGTGCCACAACTACTGAGCCTGCACTCTAGAGCCCGTGAACCACAACTACTGAGCCTGCGCACACCGCAACTACTGAAGCCTGTGCACCTAGGGCCCGTGCTCCGCAACGAGAAGCCATCTCACCGCATCGAAGAGTAGCCCCCTTTCGCTGCAACTAGAGAAAGCCCGCACACAGCAATGAAGACCCAGAGCAGCCAAAAATAAATTTAAGAAGTAAATTAAAACTTGAAGTTGTAGAGAATATGGAATTCATCCAGCAGGACCCACTACTCACAAATGTTTAGAAAAGACATGGACAAGAACAAATACAGAACTTAAACTTGAGGGTAGGTATACCAAAGAGACACAAGAATGGCTTCTAGTTGAATAAAATTAAAATGTAACTATCAATATATACATTTAGTGTAATGCTTTTGCGGCCTACTGTGACTTCTTCCGGTTTTAGTCAAGTCTTTCCTGACCACATCGTCTATTATTCCTTTTGGCATATTAGTCAATCTTCTAATTAACTTAAATTACCAATCAGCCTACGAGTTCTCTGAAAAGAGATGGTCCTTGACATACTTGGCTTCTCTTCCTGGCACTAAGCACAGCACTTTGCTCAGAGAAAGTACATAGCGCTTACATATGTTTACTAAGTACCTACAATGTGTCAGACATCATTAAGTGCTGGATAAACATTCAGTGGACCAAATGCACCCTCCCCTAATCTTATTACCCCTAAACTGGCACACTTTTGTCTGTTCTTCTACTCTTGAAGATACCATTATAGCATGACAGCATACTAAAATGTAAAACCCACAAAGTTAGCAGTCCTGCTGAGACTGGGTTCTAGGGTTCCCACTCTGCCATTAAATTCCTTAATGGCAATTAAGCAATCTGCTTAATCTCTTAAAGTCTCAGTTTTTTCATCTAATAAGGGTTTGGACTATACTAGCTGATCTGTTTCTTCAAGTATGTATACTGGTTAGTAAATAATACTGATTAATTTTATAATCCCATCTCTTCATCAAAGTTCCCAATTCCTACTCAATTTCCCCAGATGTAGGGATAATCTTGTTTGTAACTGTAATTTAATTTGTAGTAAGGTGTGAATGAAGATGAGGCTAATCCAGTAGCAAGAGGTTTATTTGCATCTCAGAAGAGTATCCAGAGCAGTTAAGGGCATCACCACGTGGTATCAAAAACCCCTCAGACTCATTGCCTAAGTCTCCTTGACAACCCAGCTGAAGATATAATTACAGGACACATGAGAGAAGCGCCTCAGGGTGAGGCAACAATCATTGTGTCCCTTGAATGCTCTACATAAGGTCTTTTCCCAAAATGCAAAAAAAAAAAAAAAAAAAAAAAAATTAATTACATTTGAAATCTATGAATCCAGCCGTAAAGAAGCTCCTGGGTGCTGGTCCTCAAATCTGGAGAGAAACATTTGCCACTGGAACACTGGCAACCATGTATCAATGTGCAGCTCAAATATTCAGTTTCTCATACACAATCAATAAATTATGGTTTTGCAAAATGTTATGAAGATCTAAGGGACACAAGAAGCAAAGTTCTGCTGCTACTTACTCTATTTTAAACAAGAAGTATTTGAAGAGCTTCGATGAAAGGTTGTGTCTCTCCAGGTAGTTTCCAAGGGCAGGACCTGTGTCTTACTTATAAATCCTTTCTGCCTCACCGAGAACATGGAACACCGTAGAAGTCTGATATTTGAATCTGACTTATAATCTTTTTTTTTTCCTATTATTCCCTCTTTGCTTTCAAAGTACTGCTTTCCTTTATTAATATTGAAATTCCTATTTCAGAAATGGTGTAAGCCAAAAGATGTGTGGGCAGTTTATTTCTACCTCACAACACACCACCATATATTAAATCATGATTATAAAACCTATCATTCTCGGCTAGACAAAATTATCAGTCTGAGGCAGGCCAAGCCACATTCACAGTCACTTATAAAGCTCAGCATAGGCTCCACATCACAGAATAGGGAGCTGCTGGGACTTACTGGGGAGAGCCTTGGTGATAACTGCTGCACACTAGCTACCTAAAATAATCACTGTCCAGCCCTTAATTCTTAAACATAAATGGACAACCAAGAACCACCAGACAAATGAGAAAAGCCAGCAGCATGAGGAAGAAAACCCTAGGACCTACTGAACCTAGAGGAAACAGGTAATTCAGGAAATGAGAGAACTCTTCTCATACAAGAACTCAGGAGGGTTACCTCCCACACATCTCCTGAGACAGCTACAAAAGAGAGAACAACAAGACCTGGACAGCACAGGCTACAGGAAATAGTGGCTCCAACCCAGGATTGCAAAGAAGAAACATCCCAAGATGAAGCCTAGTCCATCACGCCCCGAGAGTCACTCAGTCCAGATGGAAAAAGGAGGAATCCCATAACAGACACCGTGACTGGGAAGCTGGATAAATCTGAGGTTATGATAAAAGGACATCACTCTTGTGTCAACAAGAAAAAAAAAGCAAGTTGGAAACGCCAGAGAAATCAAAACACAGTATATTTGGTCTTAAATTTACCATACATTTAGTGTGTTGCTCCCTTTAAAGATTCTAGGATTTGGTAAACAAGTCTGTATTCTTTTTTAAGCCCTAATTCTGTAGACTTTGATGATAATACCTCTCAGCCTTGGTCTTCTCAAAGTGAATATTTCTTGTCCTTTTAGCTTTGTATTCACTTGGCAGCCATCTGGATCCCTTAAATATTTTTGTCGTCTTGCTTGGAATTCTCTAGATTACATACATGCCTTTCTGGAGTTCAGTGACTGATGCTACTTCAGCATGTCAACATTTTATTCGCAGGTAGGATACTTTTACAGTTTCCAGTACTCCTTCTGTTACTATGCAGTATTTGATGATTCTGGCGATTGGTCCATGGGCCAAGGTCCTTATGGAAGTTCATAATGACTACTAGATGCCTCTCTTGGCATCTAACATTTACTTGAATGTATTTGAATGTGGAGCCAACCCTTCTACAAATAGGGTTAGGGTTGTTTTTATCTACAAATGTTATCGTTCACATGCCCAGTTTGAAACTTTTCTGTGTGAGGCTGTTTTTCATTGCTGTTGTTGACCCATTTATACAGTATCAAAGGACCTACAGCTGTTTTTACTTTGAAGAGTGCTTAGCTAAGTAGTGTTCCCTGAGGAACCTCACTGTTTACACCTCTGGGTATACTATAAAGTGTCCATTTGTCCCTGTTTTTTTGGTTCTTGAATAGGGCCGTATTCTTAATACAACTACCAATTTTTCCATCAGTGTCCCCTGGCAACTCAGGTTTTAAATAGCCTTTCGTGAGAAACTTCTTGAGAATCTAATTCTATTTCTTGTATTTTCCTTGTCCAACTACTTAGCTCAGTGTCAAATAATTCTAGCCAAATTATTTTAGTATGTGTTTTTATTTCACACTCGCTTCTGTTTTCTCGCTGAATCTTACGTGAATTGAACGTAGACTCAATTTTTCTAATTAACAGGCTACTTTTACAAGTCACTTATTGGTCCCTCAAACAGTAATCCATGCCAGAAGCCTTTTACTAAAATGACCGTCAGCTTTTCCAAACAAACCAATTAAAAACACTTAAGAGGGTAACAAGTGGTAAGAGCAGCACAGCATAGCAGTTAAGAGCCCAGACCCTGGAGCCAAACTGCCCAGGATGGAATCAGAGTCCTCTACTCACTACTTGACCTTGGGCAGGTTACTTAACCACTCAGTGACCCACTTCCTCACCTGTAAAATGGGGATAATAATTAAAATAGGGTAGTTATGAAGATTAAGCGTGTTAACATCTGAAAGTACTTAGTACCGAGTCTGGCACAGTAAACGCAGCATAAATTTCATTTTTTTATTTGGTTGCGCCGGGTCTTAGTTGCGTCGTTAAATTATTTTTAAAAACTGGCCGTTCAGTTGCAGACCTCTGAAGTATAACCACAAAATAAATGTGCTTCAGAATTTAAAACATACAAATGATTCCTTAAAATTAATCACTTCTGGAAGCTATGTGCATATTTCAGTGATACCACCATTATTGAAAACATTTCTAAAACCTCTTCTGGAATAGCCTTGAAGAACCAGATTAAAAAATAAACAAAAAGTTCTTTCTTTGTGGTCATACCTCATTTCTACTGCCTAACTGGTATTATCCAGCTTTATCACTCTAATTTTATTCACGAGACTTAGCCTTTACAGAAATTGGATTTTTTACAAATAACAAAAATTTGCTACCACTGCAGATATTCAGAAGACCTTCTCAGGGGCTATAAAGACAATCTGTTCATTTTGCTTCAAGTTACAGCAGGGGGATGTGTTCACTGTGTTATCTGAAACTATGTAACTGGAGATATTAGACTACAGAAAGTTAGTCAATACAGAAAACTATACTGCTACCAAAAAAAGAAAAAGCTTTACTGACACATCTACAATCTTCTGAAGCTGAAATGAAAGTAGATAATTATATACTCTTCCCCACTACCCAAATCTTCCCTCAGTACCGTGTCCCATACAGATGGAGTGTGAACCCCAGAAGTATGACAACTTCTACATGGGGCATTATCATACTGTATGTGACCTTAGCAACTGACAAATCAACTCATTTGGGTATAAAACTGCCTGTCCCACCCAAATGCTATATTTACAAAGAAACTACTCTTTGTGCAATGCTAAGAAAATCTATTTTATATGACATTGTCTCCTTGTTAATAGTTGCAGAATGGACTAGTGAGACTAGAAGAGTTCTTCTGGAACTCACAATAGATAATAGATACCTTTTTACCAAAATTCTTCTACTCCCAAAGGTGACACGTACAGAATTTTAAACTTTTCAAAGTCAATCATAAATATGGTCTCCCCTTTGGTCCTATCAAACTTCTTTTTCTACCTTATGAAGTGCTCAGAAACTTACGTCAGAAGTAATTTTAAGCTTGAGTAACCAAATTTATCCCAGTATGACTTAAAATGAGAATAAGTTTTGGAGATGTCACAAAAGCAATCTAAGTTTTTACTGAGGCTTCTACTTAAGTGCTCCCCATCCAATTTCAATTTATTTAATTTAAAAAGCCAAAGCAGAACAAAAAACAACCGCTTCATAAGATTTCTATCTGGACCCAGTCAACTTCAACCAGGGCTAACCAAAGGTTTTTTTGTTGTTGTTGTTCCTTCTGATCTGATTTTAAATAATAACTTTAATAAAGATTCAGAGGAGATATCTTAGTTCCCCTTTATTCTCTTCAACACATAACTTAATGCTGCATTTTACCCCCACCAACTTCATGACTTAGCAAAGCCATTACCCTGTTTCATAAATGGATTAAAAGCAACACAATTTATCAGACAAATTAGCCAGCAACCATGACCAAGTACCAGCGTAGGATTTCTCTCACAACTGAGTAGCAGTTCTTATCCTAGGTAGGTCTGCTCAAAAATATTTGAACACATCTCCTACTAGCTTCTGGTATATTTTTGGCAAGTCAAATTTTCTACTTTGCTTTCTAGCTGAGAAGGGTATAAAAATCCCTTCACACAAAAAGAAATCGTCACAAAAAGAAACCAGAACTCCAAGCCGGGAGACGTAAATCCTGAACCAAGCGAAACCACTCACCGGCTCGTAGAATCCACAGTGGAAATCACTTAAGCCCCCACCCCATCTGGTCTCAATTTCCCCATCCGTCAAATGGCGAGAAGAGAATCAGGCACAGCCACTAACCAGGTGATGAGGTTCAAAGGAGATAGCGAGAGTGTTCTGAAACGAGTAAAGGCGCTACAGAAATGTAACGAAATTATCAGGAATGGAAGAACCCTCATTTCCTTGGCAAAACGTAAAGAGTTACTTCGTTGCTTACCAACCAAAAAAAAAAAGAAAGAAAGGCCAGCACAAGCAACCCGCACCCGTTTGGTGACACTTTTCTGAACTCCAAGAGGGGTGATGAGCAGTTCGGGACAGGCAGTCACGGGAATGCCACCGGAGCCCAAGGTGGGCTGCTTCCGCTCTGGCCCCCCGCAGGAGAGAAGCGAGGGGAGTTCAAAATCCAACCCGGCTCCGAACCACCCTCCCACCTGAAGGGATGGGGGAGGGGCGGCGGAGGAGGATGGCTGAGCTGCCGCCGCCACCTCCCACGGAGCCGCTCCTTGCGCCACCAGTGCCCGGGCCCACGGTGCCACGTCCCAGCCTTCGTCCCCGTCATCCCTCACCCCACCCGCGGACGCGGGCACATCCTAGGGAGACCGCCCGGCTCGCTCCCTTCCAGGCGCCCCGGTGGGCCAAACCGCGGACTAGGGCGGGAAGGGGCAGTTAGAGCGGTTGCAACAATCACCGCCGGACTCGTCGCCCCGGAACCCGGGCCCGGCCCGGCGGGGCCTCGGACACAGCCCCCGGGCTGGCAGGCTCCCCGGGGACAGGCCTCGGAGCCGCCGGCTCGGCCCGGCGCCCTCGGGAGCGGCCCCGCACCACAGGCTCACCTCCAATGTGTCAAAAGTGCATGTTCGCCGCCGCTCGACCGACGTCTCCTCTCCGCTGGCCTGGCCAGGCCCGCCCAGCCGCTCAGCTCCGCTCCCCTCCGCAGCCTTGAGCTCCACTCCGCGAACCTCCGCGCCCGGCTCCTCCCCGACACGTCAGAGGGTGCCTGGGTGTCCGAGGCCATTCTGTGACGCACGGGGGCGGGGCTCTGAGCATGCGCGCGGGGGCGGCCTGGGCGGGACTGCGGCGAGAATGGTGTCACGGGGGGCCGGGCCGGGCCCGGCACGCTGACGTCAAGGTGGCGGCGGCCTTCTGCGCCGGTGTTCTGGGCCCCACTGAGTGTCGTTTGCGACCTTCGTGGTTCCCCAAAAAGGCTCTACGTTCGGGAAGGTGGCATAACTGTGGATGACAACCTGCCTCCCGGTTTTCAGCCATCAAGTCCTCCAAGTGTCTGTTTCAGTGTTCCCGTTTATAAGACGAACCTCGGCTCAGATTTCATCTCCGAGTCCACCTCGACCACCCAATTCAGGCGTATTCTAGCCCCCTCATCACTCCCTCTCACAAAGACCTCTGTTGTTTCTGCGGCAGTCCCACTAGCTGAAATTTTATACTACTTCTTGTCTTCCTCTAGTAAAATGTTAAGTTCCATGAGAACGGAGCCTCATTCCTTTTTTATCCCTTCAGATAGCTTGGTCCCAGGCACAAAGTGGGAGCTCACATATTTGCTGAATGAATGATTGGACTCGTTCAGGGCACCGAGGGAATATAAATATTTCCACTTGTATATTTTATATATCTAAGCGTATATTTATTCATGTAAATATGCGTGTGTATGTGTTTTCATTCCCTTGGGCCCCCAACTAATGGAATCCATTTTATTTATACATATTCCCCCCCATAATACTTGGAGAAGGGGGGGGCGAGATAGAGGAGGATGGGCAACTGCTTAGGGAGTGAAAACTTGAAGAAATAGAGCTGTTTTTAAAACAATTTTAGGAATTTTTGCTGTGTAATGTATAACATAATTCTCTCTGATGTCAGTGCTCTTGGGATTGGGTTTGTGAGGTTTCTGGACACAGTGATGTGTAAGGTCTCAAGGTGAGAACAAGGTGAGCCTGGGAGGTCCAGTTATATTTTTGAGGGCATGGACATAAACAGGAGCAGTGCAAGACAGATTCTAAGAGGTATCCAAATCAATGAAAAGCAAAGAAGTAATTAATGGGATTGTGGGAAGGATGGCACCTCGAACTAGACTCTGAAAAGATCATGATAATAATAATAATGAGTAGTTCACTTTTGTTGTGCCATTTGTATGTACTGGCAATTGTGCTAAATGCTTGGTTTGCATAATTTAATTCTCACAATGACCCCATGAGATAGGTGCTGTTATTCCCAGTCTACCAGAGAGGAGACCAAGACCCAGTAAGATGAGGTCGCCCAAGGTCACTTAACTAGAAAAAAGAGGACTCAAGGTTCAAACCCACCTAGTCTGGATTATCTAACTCGAGAAACCACACTATTAACCACTACTCTACTGCCACTCAAGAAAGGGGACTATTAATAACGACCACTTTTTGGGCTAGAGCCCTGTGCTAAGAGCTTTACATACACTTCCTCCCAAGCAGCTTGTGAGGCTAAAATTATTACATGCATTTTATATACTGGAAAACTGAGGCCCGGGGAGCTGAGGTTTAAACCCAAGCAGGCCTTAGTGCAAGCCCAGTGACCTGGGACATCAATGGAAGCCTGTGACCTCATCCACCAGGGCACAGCTTCAGCCAGGAAAGCAGAGCCCCAGAGGTGATGAGCAGGGAGGCCTTCCTGTGCATCTGGTGCCAAGAAGGAACAGTCCCACCCCAAGAGCAAATAAAGGCTGCAGCTCTGGTCCCTGCCAAGTCCTGGGAAACACACTGAGTCACCTAATGGCAGGCCAGGCCCTGCAGAAAACGTGGGCATCATCTTCCAGGCCACCACCCCTCCCACCCAGCCTGGACCAGAACTGGTATTTGTCAGGACTAGTGTGTTGGTCCCATCTTAATGAATGGCCTTTGCTTGGCAGGGCTCTCAGAGGTATCAAAGCCCTGTACTGATCTCCCTCCTCTGTGTTGGTGGAGTTTTCTCCAAAGTGACAGCAACCTGTGCCCCACTCCCTGCTTCCAGTTTGTCCATCCCGGAAAAATAAAGTGGAGGTAAAGAGGGAAGGCAGCCTCTAAGGGGAACAGAAGTTACAATCAGCTTTGTGAAGGTGGAAAGGTGAGTGAGGGTTGCCCACACTCTGCCTTCATAAACCATTAGGAAGGGGTTTGCTGAGGCATGGGTCCCAATCCAAGGTGTTTCTTGGATCAAGCCAAGGTGGCCAATGTCACAGTCCCTGAGAGCAGCCCATCTTCCCTACCACAAACTCCGAGACCCGGGAAACAGAGGCCAGGTTCCAACGCTGGAAGAGGAGGGATTGACCAGCAGCCTCAGGAGAGGTCTGGACACTAACACAGACTCCAGCCAATGAGAATGTGGACTCCGGCCACTTCACACACTCACAAAAGGTGATGCGGTGCACACAGGCCTGCCGTGAAAACTCTGAGGAGGTGGGGCATGTGAAGCTAGTGAATCGGGAGCAGACACCTCAGACTCAAAGGTTTGATTCGGTCTGACCTCCATATCTCTTTGGACAACTGTTTTCTGCTGAGCTATAGGAGCATCCGTCAGGCTGGGCAAGGGACTCCCAAAGGCCGGCTAGTTACTGATGGCCTGCTGGATACGTCCACGAGATTCCCATCACCACCTCCAGCTCTTCGTGTCTAAACCTCAAACAGATTCTCCATTTGCCACAGCTGAAATCTCCAGAAAGGGTTTCACGTTTCTGCCGATGGTGTCATTACTCCCCTAGTCACAAAGGCACAAAAGCCTCGTCAACTCACCCTTCATCATCCCCTTCCCCAGCTTTCACTTCACTCACGTGAAATGAAATCGGAAAGACTTTCCATTCATAAACTCTCAAATACATTTCCAGTCATCTGCCCCTGAATCTCCCCAGTCCAAAGTATCCCTTCCCGAACTTCTCTCCCTCAAATTTCTTGTTCCAGCCCTGCAGTGCACACTGCCATCAGAGTAACCTTTCTCAAATCCCACTGTGTACAGAGCATTACTGGCAACAAACCTTGTTTTGGCGTCCTATTGCCTTTGTGATAAAATACAAACTACGAAGTCTGGCATTCAAGGTCCTCCCAAAGCAACTCCAACCCACTTCTGTCTCCGTCCTGCAGTTTACCTAGCTGGGTCTAATCAGACCTTCCACTGTGTACCCCAAATGGACAATTCCCTTCCTCTCTGGGCCTTTTATTGACTTCCACTGCCCGATACACTACAGCTGCTCCCTAGGGCCAGCCTGCATTCTTCTCTGCCTTTTGAAGTCTCACTCATTGCTACCTCTTCCAGGAAGCCTTCCCTGATACCTAAAGCCCAAAGGGAGTGCTCCTTCCTCTCAGGAGGAAGGAACTATGTAGAGCCCTGCACAGTTCACAGGAGACTTACTGAACACGGCCTTTTGGTCATAGAGTTGTCTGACCTCCCCCAAGGAACCAAAGCTCACTGAGCACAGGAATAATGCTGATTGTCCTAATATCTGCCAGCAACAGGCACTAAGCAAACACTCATTTAACATGCTTCAATGAAAGTGAGAGAGGGAATTCCCTGGCAGTCCAATGGTTAGGACTCGGCGCTTTCACTGCCAGAGCCTGGGTTCTATCCCTGATTGGGGAACTGAGATCCTGCAAGCCACACAGTGCAGCAGGTGAGAGAATGAATCAATGGTTTGGTGGCAATAACTCCAAATGCAAGACTGACAGCACTGGGCTTCCCTGGTGGCGCAGTGGTTGAGAGTCCGCCTGCCGATGCAGGGGACGCGGGTTCATGCCCCGGTCCGGGAAGATCCCACATGCCGCGGGTCGCAACAGTGAGAGGCCCGCGTACCGCAAAAAAAAAAAAAAAAAAAAAAAATTAAATACATTTGAAATCTATGAATCCAGCCGTAAAGAAGCTCCTGGGTGCTGGTCCTCAAATCTGGAGAGAAACATTTGCCACTGGAACACTGGCAACCATGTATCAATGTGCAGCTCAAATATTCAGTTTCTCATACACAATCAATAAATTATGGTTTTGCAAAATGTTATGAAGATCTAAGGGACACAAGAAGCAAAGTTCTGCTGCTACTTACTCTATTTTAAACAAGAAGTATTTGAAGAGCTTCGATGAAAGGTTGTGTCTCTCCAGGTAGTTTCCAAGGGCAGGACCTGTGTCTTACTTATAAATCCTTTCTGCCTCACCGAGAACATGGAACACCGTAGAAGTCTGATATTTGAATCTGACTTATAATCTTTTTTTTTTCCTATTATTCCCTCTTTGCTTTCAAAGTACTGCTTTCCTTTATTAATATTGAAATTCCTATTTCAGAAATGGTGTAAGCCAAAAGATGTGTGGGCAGTTTATTTCTACCTCACAACACACCACCATATATTAAATCATGATTATAAAACCTATCATTCTCGGCTAGACAAAATTATCAGTCTGAGGCAGGCCAAGCCACATTCACAGTCACTTATAAAGCTCAGCATAGGCTCCACATCACAGAATAGGGAGCTGCTGGGACTTACTGGGGAGAGCCTTGGTGATAACTGCTGCACACTAGCTACCTAAAATAATCACTGTCCAGCCCTTAATTCTTAAACATAAATGGACAACCAAGAACCACCAGACAAATGAGAAAAGCCAGCAGCATGAGGAAGAAAACCCTAGGACCTACTGAACCTAGAGGAAACAGGTAATTCAGGAAATGAGAGAACTCTTCTCATACAAGAACTCAGGAGGGTTACCTCCCACACATCTCCTGAGACAGCTACAAAAGAAAGAACAACAAGACCTGGACAGCACAGGCTACAGGAAATAGTGGCTCCAACCCAGGATTGCAAAGAAGAAACATCCCAAGATGAAGCCTAGTCCATCACGCCCCGAGAGTCACTCAGTCCAGATGGAAAAAGGAGGAATCCCATAACAGACACCGTGACTGGGAAGCTGGATAAATCTGAGGTTATGATAAAAGGACATCACTCTTGTGTCAACAAGAAAAAAAAAGCAAGTTGGAAACGCCAGAGAAATCAAAACACAGTATATTTGGTCTTAAATTTACCATACATTTAGTGTGTTGCTCCCTTTAAAGATTCTAGGATTTGGTAAACAAGTCTGTATTCTTTTTTAGGCCCTAATTCTGTAGACTTTGATGATAATACCTCTCAGCCTTGGTCTTCTCAAAGTGAATATTTCTTGTCCTTTTAGCTTTGTATTCACTTGGCAGCCATCTGGATCCCTTAAATATTTTTGTCGTCTTGCTTGGAATTCTCTAGATTACATACATGCCTTTCTGGAGTTCAGTGACTGATGCTACTTCAGCATGTCAACATTTTATTCGCAGGTAGGATACTTTTACAGTTTCCAGTACTCCTTCTGTTACTATGCAGTATTTGATGATTCTGGCGATTGGTCCATGGGCCAAGGTCCTTATGGAAGTTCATAATGACTACTAGATGCCTCTCTTGGCATCTAACATTTACTTGAATGTATTTGAATGTGGAGCCAACCCTTCTACAAATAGGGTTA
This sequence comes from Physeter macrocephalus, assembly GCF_002837175.3. Classification (NCBI taxonomy): domain Eukaryota; kingdom Metazoa; phylum Chordata; class Mammalia; order Artiodactyla; family Physeteridae; genus Physeter; species Physeter macrocephalus. The sequence continues at coordinate 88,867,000 of NC_041227.1, forward strand.
GGGTTGTTTTTATCTACAAATGTTATCGTTCACATGCCCAGTTTGAAACTTTTCTGTGTGAGGCTGTTTTTCATTGCTGTTGTTGACCCATTTATACAGTATCAAAGGACCTACAGCTGTTTTTACTTTGAAGAGTGCTTAGCTAAGTAGTGTTCCCTGAGGAACCTCACTGTTTACACCTCTGGGTATACTATAAAGTGTCCATTTGTCCCTGTTTTTTTGGTTCTTGAATAGGGCCGTATTCTTAATACAACTACCAATTTTTCCATCAGTGTCCCCTGGCAACTCAGGTTTTAAATAGCCTTTCGTGAGAAACTTCTTGAGAATCTAATTCTATTTCTTGTATTTTCCTTGTCCAACTACTTAGCTCAGTGTCAAATAATTCTAGCCAAATTATTTTAGTATGTGTTTTTATTTCACACTCGCTTCTGTTTTCTCGCTGAATCTTACGTGAATTGAACGTAGACTCAATTTTTCTAATTAACAGGCTACTTTTACAAGTCACTTATTGGTCCCTCAAACAGTAATCCATGCCAGAAGCCTTTTACTAAAATGACCGTCAGCTTTTCCAAACAAACCAATTAAAAACACTTAAGAGGGTAACAAGTGGTAAGAGCAGCACAGCATAGCAGTTAAGAGCCCAGACCCTGGAGCCAAACTGCCCAGGATGGAATCAGAGTCCTCTACTCACTACTTGACCTTGGGCAGGTTACTTAACCACTCAGTGACCCACTTCCTCACCTGTAAAATGGGGATAATAATTAAAATAGGGTAGTTATGAAGATTAAGCGTGTTAACATCTGAAAGTACTTAGTACCGAGTCTGGCACAGTAAACGCAGCATAAATTTCATTTTTTTATTTGGTTGCACCGGGTCTTAGTTGCGTCGTTAAATTATTTTTAAAAACTGGCCGTTCAGTTGCAGACCTCTGAAGTATAACCACAAAATAAATGTGCTTCAGAATTTAAAACATACAAATGATTCCTTAAAATTAATCACTTCTGGAAGCTATGTGCATATTTCAGTGATACCACCATTATTGAAAACATTTCTAAAACCTCTTCTGGAATAGCCTTGAAGAACCAGATTAAAAAATAAACAAAAAGTTCTTTCTTTGTGGTCATACCTCATTTCTACTGCCTAACTGGTATTATCCAGCTTTATCACTCTAATTTTATTCACGAGACTTAGCCTTTACAGAAATTGGATTTTTTACAAATAACAAAAATTTGCTACCACTGCAGATATTCAGAAGACCTTCTCAGGGGCTATAAAGACAATCTGTTCATTTTGCTTCAAGTTACAGCAGGGGGATGTGTTCACTGTGTTATCTGAAACTATGTAACTGGAGATATTAGACTACAGAAAGTTAGTCAATACAGAAAACTATACTGCTACCAAAAAAAGAAAAAGCTTTACTGACACATCTACAATCTTCTGAAGCTGAAATGAAAGTAGATAATTATATACTCTTCCCCACTACCCAAATCTTCCCTCAGTACCGTGTCCCATACAGATGGAGTGTGAACCCCAGAAGTATGACAACTTCTACATGGGGCATTATCATACTGTATGTGACCTTAGCAACTGACAAATCAACTCATTTGGGTATAAAACTGCCTGTCCCACCCAAATGCTATATTTACAAAGAAACTACTCTTTGTGCAATGCTAAGAAAATCTATTTTATATGACATTGTCTCCTTGTTAATAGTTGCAGAATGGACTAGTGAGACTAGAAGAGTTCTTCTGGAACTCACAATAGATAATAGATACCTTTTTACCAAAATTCTTCTACTCCCAAAGGTGACACGTACAGAATTTTAAACTTTTCAAAGTCAATCATAAATATGGTCTCCCCTTTGGTCCTATCAAACTTCTTTTTCTACCTTATGAAGTGCTCAGAAACTTACGTCAGAAGTAATTTTAAGCTTGAGTAACCAAATTTATCCCAGTATGACTTAAAATGAGAATAAGTTTTGGAGATGTCACAAAAGCAATCTAAGTTTTTACTGAGGCTTCTACTTAAGTGCTCCCCATCCAATTTCAATTTATTTAATTTAAAAAGCCAAAGCAGAACAAAAAACAACCGCTTCATAAGATTTCTATCTGGACCCAGTCAACTTCAACCAGGGCTAACCAAAGGTTTTTTTGTTGTTGTTGTTCCTTCTGATCTGATTTTAAATAATAACTTTAATAAAGATTCAGAGGAGATATCTTAGTTCCCCTTTATTCTCTTCAACACATAACTTAATGCTGCATTTTACCCCCACCAACTTCATGACTTAGCAAAGCCATTACCCTGTTTCATAAATGGATTAAAAGCAACACAATTTATCAGACAAATTAGCCAGCAACCATGACCAAGTACCAGCGTAGGATTTCTCTCACAACTGAATAGCAGTTCTTATCCTAGGTAGGTCTGCTCAAAAATATTTGAACACATCTCCTACTAGCTTCTGGTATATTTTTGGCAAGTCAAATTTTCTACTTTGCTTTCTAGCTGAGAAGGGTATAAAAATCCCTTCACACAAAAAGAAATCGTCACAAAAAGAAACCAGAACTCCAAGCCGGGAGACGTAAATCCTGAACCAAGCGAAACCACTCACCGGCTCGTAGAATCCACAGTGGAAATCACTTAAGCCCCCACCCCATCTGGTCTCAATTTCCCCATCCGTCAAATGGCGAGAAGAGAATCAGGCACAGCCACTAACCAGGTGATGAGGTTCAAAGGAGATAGCGAGAGTGTTCTGAAACGAGTAAAGGCGCTACAGAAATGTAACGAAATTATCAGGAATGGAAGAACCCTCATTTCCTTGGCAAAACGTAAAGAGTTACTTCGTTGCTTACCAACCAAAAAAAAAAAGAAAGGCCAGCACAAGCAACCCGCACCCGTTTGGTGACACTTTTCTGAACTCCAAGAGGGGTGATGAGCAGTTCGGGACAGGCAGTCACGGGAATGCCACCGGAGCCCAAGGTGGGCTGCTTCCGCTCTGGCCCCCCGCAGGAGAGAAGCGAGGGGAGTTCAAAATCCAACCCGGCTCCGAACCACCCTCCCAGCTGAAGGGATGGGGGAGGGGCGGCGGAGGAGGATGGCTGAGCTGCCGCCGCCACCTCCAACGGAGCCGCTCCTTGCGCCACCAGTGCCCGGGCCCACGGTGCCACGTCCCAGCCTTCGTCCCCGTCATCCCTCACCCCACCCGCGGACGCGGGCACATCCTAGGGAGACCGCCCGGCTCGCTCCCTTCCAGGCGCCCCGGTGGGCCAAACCGCGGACTAGGGCGGGAAGGGGCAGTTAGAGCGGTTGCAACAATCACCGCCGGACTCGTCGCCCCGGAACCCGGGCCCGGCCCGGCGGGGCCTCGGACACAGCCCCCGGGCTGGCAGGCTCCCCGGGGACAGGCCTCGGAGCCGCCGGCTCGGCCCGGCGCCCTCGGGAGCGGCCCCGCACCACAGGCTCACCTCCAATGTGTCAAAAGTGCATGTTCGCCGCCGCTCGACCGACGTCTCCTCTCCGCTGGCCTGGCCAGGCCCGCCCAGCCGCTCAGCTCCGCTCCCCTCCGCAGCCTTGAGCTCCACTCCGCGAACCTCCGCGCCCGGCTCCTCCCCGACACGTCAGAGGGTGCCTGGGTGTCCGAGGCCATTCTGTGACGCACGGGGGCGGGGCTCTGAGCATGCGCGCGGGGGCGGCCTGGGCGGGACTGCGGCGAGAATGGTGTCACGGGGGGCCGGGCCGGGCCCGGCACGCTGACGTCAAGGTGGCGGCGGCCTTCTGCGCCGGTGTTCTGGGCCCCACTGAGTGTCGTTTGCGACCTTCGTGGTTCCCCAAAAAGGCTCTACGTTCGGGAAGGTGGCATAACTGTGGATGACAACCTGCCTCCCGGTTTTCAGCCATCAAGTCCTCCAAGTGTCTGTTTCAGTGTTCCCGTTTATAAGACGAACCTCGGCTCAGATTTCATCTCCGAGTCCACCTCGACCACCCAGTTCAGGCGTATTCTAGCCCCCTCATCACTCCCTCTCACAAAGACCTCTGTTGTTTCTGCGGCAGTCCCACTAGCTGAAATTTTATACTACTTCTTGTCTTCCTCTAGTAAAATGTTAAGTTCCATGAGAACGGAGCCTCATTCCTTTTTTATCCCTTCAGATAGCTTGGTCCCAGGCACAAAGTGGGAGCTCACATATTTGCTGAATGAATGATTGGACTCGTTCAGGGCACCGAGGGAATATAAATATTTCCACTTGTATATTTTATATATCTAAGCGTATATTTATTCATGTAAATATGCGTGTGTATGTGTTTTCATTCCCTTGGGCCCCCAACTAATGGAATCCATTTTATTTATACATATTCCCCCCCATAATACTTGGAGAAGGGGGGGGCGAGATAGAGGAGGATGGGCAACTGCTTAGGGAGTGAAAACTTGAAGAAATAGAGCTGTTTTTAAAACAATTTTAGGAATTTTTGCTGTGTAATGTATAACATAATTCTCTCTGATGTCAGTGCTCTTGGGATTGGGTTTGTGAGGTTTCTGGACACAGTGATGTGTAAGGTCTCAAGGTGAGAACAAGGTGAGCCTGGGAGGTCCAGTTATATTTTTGAGGGCATGGACATAAACAGGAGCAGTGCAAGACAGATTCTAAGAGGTATCCAAATCAATGAAAAGCAAAGAAGTAATTAATGGGATTGTGGGAAGGATGGCACCTCGAACTAGACTCTGAAAAGATCATGATAATAATAATAATGAGTAGTTCACTTTTGTTGTGCCATTTGTATGTACTGGCAATTGTGCTAAATGCTTGGTTTGCATAATTTAATTCTCACAATGACCCCATGAGATAGGTGCTGTTATTCCCAGTCTACCAGAGAGGAGACCAAGACCCAGTAAGATGAGGTCGCCCAAGGTCACTTAACTAGAAAAAAGAGGACTCAAGGTTCAAACCCACCTAGTCTGGATTATCTAACTCGAGAAACCACACTATTAACCACTACTCTACTGCCACTCAAGAAAGGGGACTATTAATAACGACCACTTTTTGGGCTAGAGCCCTGTGCTAAGAGCTTTACATACACTTCCTCCCAAGCAGCTTGTGAGGCTAAAATTATTACATGCATTTTATATACTGGAAAACTGAGGCCCGGGGAGCTGAGGTTTAAACCCAAGCAGGCCTTAGTGCAAGCCCAGTGACCTGGGACATCAATGGAAGCCTGTGACCTCATCCACCAGGGCACAGCTTCAGCCAGGAAAGCAGAGCCCCAGAGGTGATGAGCAGGGAGGCCTTCCTGTGCATCTGGTGCCAAGAAGGAACAGTCCCACCCCAAGAGCAAATAAAGGCTGCAGCTCTGGTCCCTGCCAAGTCCTGGGAAACACACTGAGTCACCTAATGGCAGGCCAGGCCCTGCAGAAAACGTGGGCATCATCTTCCAGGCCACCACCCCTCCCACCCAGCCTGGACCAGAACTGGTATTTGTCAGGACTAGTGTGTTGGTCCCATCTTAATGAATGGCCTTTGCTTGGCAGGGCTCTCAGAGGTATCAAAGCCCTGTACTGATCTCCCTCCTCTGTGTTGGTGGAGTTTTCTCCAAAGTGACAGCAACCTGTGCCCCACTCCCTGCTTCCAGTTTGTCCATCCCGGAAAAATAAAGTGGAGGTAAAGAGGGAAGGCAGCCTCTAAGGGGAACAGAAGTTACAATCAGCTTTGTGAAGGTGGAAAGGTGAGTGAGGGTTGCCCACACTCTGCCTTCATAAACCATTAGGAAGGGGTTTGCTGAGGCATGGGTCCCAATCCAAGGTGTTTCTTGGATCAAGCCAAGGTGGCCAATGTCACAGTCCCTGAGAGCAGCCCATCTTCCCTACCACAAACTCCGAGACCCGGGAAACAGAGGCCAGGTTCCAACGCTGGAAGAGGAGGGATTGACCAGCAGCCTCAGGAGAGGTCTGGACACTAACACAGACTCCAGCCAATGAGAATGTGGACTCCGGCCACTTCACACACTCACAAAAGGTGATGCGGTGCACACAGGCCTGCCGTGAAAACTCTGAGGAGGTGGGGCATGTGAAGCTAGTGAATCGGGAGCAGACACCTCAGACTCAAAGGTTTGATTCGGTCTGACCTCCATATCTCTTTGGACAACTGTTTTCTGCTGAGCTATAGGAGCATCCGTCAGGCTGGGCAAGGGACTCCCAAAGGCCGGCTAGTTACTGATGGCCTGCTGGATACGTCCACGAGATTCCCATCACCACCTCCAGCTCTTCGTGTCTAAACCTCAAACAGATTCTCCATTTGCCACAGCTGAAATCTCCAGAAAGGGTTTCACGTTTCTGCCGATGGTGTCATTACTCCCCTAGTCACAAAGGCACAAAAGCCTCGTCAACTCACCCTTCATCATCCCCTTCCCCAGCTTTCACTTCACTCACGTGAAATGAAATCGGAAAGACTTTCCATTCATAAACTCTCAAATACATTTCCAGTCATCTGCCCCTGAATCTCCCCAGTCCAAAGTATCCCTTCCCGAACTTCTCTCCCTCAAATTTCTTGTTCCAGCCCTGCAGTGCACACTGCCATCAGAGTAACCTTTCTCAAATCCCACTGTGTACAGAGCATTACTGGCAACAAACCTTGTTTTGGCGTCCTATTGCCTTTGTGATAAAATACAAACTACGAAGTCTGGCATTCAAGGTCCTCCCAAAGCAACTCCAACCCACTTCTGTCTCCGTCCTGCAGTTTACCTAGCTGGGTCTAATCAGACCTTCCACTGTGTACCCCAAATGGACAATTCCCTTCCTCTCTGGGCCTTTTATTGACTTCCACTGCCCGATACACTACAGCTGCTCCCTAGGGCCAGCCTGCATTCTTCTCTGCCTTTTGAAGTCTCACTCATTGCTACCTCTTCCAGGAAGCCTTCCCTGATACCTAAAGCCCAAAGGGAGTGCTCCTTCCTCTCAGGAGGAAGGAACTATGTAGAGCCCTGCACAGTTCACAGGAGACTTACTGAACACGGCCTTTTGGTCATAGAGTTGTCTGACCTCCCCCAAGGAACCAAAGCTCACTGAGCACAGGAATAATGCTGATTGTCCTAATATCTGCCAGCAACAGGCACTAAGCAAACACTCATTTAACATGCTTCAATGAAAGTGAGAGAGGGAATTCCCTGGCAGTCCAATGGTTAGGACTCGGCGCTTTCACTGCCAGAGCCTGGGTTCTATCCCTGATTGGGGAACTGAGATCCTGCAAGCCACACAGTGCAGCAGGTGAGAGAATGAATCAATGGTTTGGTGGCAATAACTCCAAATGCAAGACTGACAGCACTGGGCTTCCCTGGTGGCGCAGTGGTTGAGAGTCCGCCTGCCGATGCAGGGGACGCGGGTTCATGCCCCGGTCCGGGAAGATCCCACATGCCGCGGGTCGCAACAGTGAGAGGCCCGCGTACCGCAAAAAAAAAAAAAAAAAAAAAAAAGACTGACAGCACTCTCTGGAAAATGCCCCACATTCTGAGAAAAATTACCATATAGAGAGAAAATTTTCACTGGTCTGAAAGGCTGAACTTAGGTGATGCCAGGTTACAAAGGAACTGGGATTTGGATCATGAGCAGTTACGACTTTTCTCTAGCCCCAAACTTAAAACTCAGTCTATAGGGACTTCCCTGGTGGCACAGTGGTTAAGAATCCACCTGCCAATGCAGGGGACATGGGTTCGAGCCCTGGTCCGGGAAGATTCCACAGGCCGCGGAGCAACTAAGCCCGTGCGCCACAACTACTGAAGCCCGCGAGCCTAGAGTCCGTGCTCCGCAACAAGAGAAGCCACCGCAATGAGAAGCCCGCGCACCGCAACGGAAGAGTAGCCGCCGCTCGCCGCAACTAGAGAAAGCCCGCGCGCAGCAACAAACACCCAATGCAGGCAAAAATAAATAAATACTAAAAGAACTCAGTCTATAGCATCCACAATCTCCAAAGCAACATCTTTTGCTTTTGTAATTTACAATAACTACTAGTTATTGTTGTTTTTTAATTTAAAAAAACTATACACTTGGACCTTGAGGTGAGAAGTGATTTGATAAAGTCTTTCACTCATCAGCTATGGGTTTATAGTGCTTGTTCTGTTCTAGGCCCTGGGGCTTCAACCATATAACTGTAAAAAGCACACCCCACCCCCATGGAGCTCATATTCTAATGGAGAAGACAGTAAGCAAATAGACAAATTTATTTCTGTCAGGTCATGACAAGTACTATAAAGAAACACACCAGGATAAGAGGATAAGGTGTGGCAGGGGCTGCTGCCTGAGGGAAAATAGGGCTTAATGCTCAGGGGAGTCTTCTCTGTAAAACTGTCAAGGCCCTTAAAATAAAGGGCAACAGGGCTTCCCTGGTGGCGCAGTGGTTGCGCGTCCGCCTGCCGATGCAGGGGAACCGGGTTCGCGCCCCGGTCTGGGAAGATTCCCACATGCCGCGGAGCGGCTGGGCCCGTGAGCCATGGCCGCTGGGCCTGCGCGTCCGGAGCCTGTGCTCCGCAACGGGAGAGGCCACAACAGTGAGAGGCCCGCGTACCAAAAAAAATAAATAAATAAATAAATAAAATAAAGGGCAACAGAGATGTGAAATTAAGAACGTAAAAATATGTGCAGATGCCTTAAATAGAGAAGTTTATCTTACTTTCCATCACACTGCCTGGCAGAGAGTAGCCACTCAGTAAGTATTGGCTGAATGAATGACTTGCTAGGTGGTCTACAGAATGCCAGAGCTTTCAACCAGATGGTAAATTTCCTCTTCCAAGATAAGGAATGATAACCAGTTCATGGCTGATTCAAAAATGCCCACTTCTGGGCTTCCCTGGTGGCTCAGTGGTTGAGAATCCGCCTGTCGATGCAGGGGACACGGGTTCGTGCCCCGGTCCGGGAGGATCCCACGTGCCGCGGAGCAGCTGGGCCCGTGAGCCATGGCCGCTGGGCCTGCGTGTCCGGAGCCTGTGCTTCGCAACGGAGAGGCCACAGCAGTGAGAGGTCCGCGTACCGCAAAAAAAAAAAAAAAAAAAAAGCCCACTTCTGTGCACCCCTATGTTCAGAGCAGAGCAGCACTACTCACAATAGCCAAGACATGGAAACCTAAATGTCCATCAACAGATGAAAGGATAAAGAAGATGAAGTATATATATATATATAAAATATACAATGGAATATTACTCAGCCATAAAAAGAATGAAATAATGCCATTTGCAGCAACATGGATGGACCTAGAGGTCCATACTAAGTAAGTCAGAAAGAGAGAGAGAAATATCATATGATATCACTTATATGTGGAATCTAAAATATGACACAAATGAACTTATCTACGAAACAGAAACAGACTCACAGACATAGAGAAGAGACTTGTGGTTGCCAAGGGGGAGGGGGGATGGGGGAGGGAGGATTGTGTGTTTGGGATTAGCAGATGCAAACTATTACACATAGAATGGATTAACAACAAGGTCCTATTGTATAGCACAGGGAACCGTATTCAATATCCTGTGATAAACCATAATGGTTTCATTAAGAATACGAAAAAGGGGGCTTCCCTGGTGGCGTAGTGGTTGGGGGCCCGCCTGCCGATGCAGGGGACACGGGTTCGTGCCCCGGTCCGGGAGGATCCCACATGCCGTGGAGCCTGTGCTCCGCAACGGGAGAGGGCACAGCGGTGAGAGGCCCGCATAACGCAAAAAAAAAAAAAAAAAAAAAAAAAAAGAATACGAAAAAGAATGTGTGTGTGCATATATACACAACTGAATCACTTTTCTGTACAGCAGAAATTAACACAACACCGTAAATCAACTATACTTCAATGAAATAAATTTTTTGTAAATGCCCACTTCTGGTGGGTCCCTAACCCTTGACCCAGCCAGCCATCAAGAGCTCGGCCTAGGGTATCCCTGTACCGAAGGGAAAAGGAAGTTGCATTTGCTGCCTTTATTGTATCTTCAGTAGCTTCTTGAGCAAACGGTGCTCACCAACTACCCAAAGCAACTCAGGCTCCCAAACCTCAGCTCTTCCATAGAATTTGTCCCCTACATTTCAAACTCCAGTTGGCTGTAAGTCAACAGAAAGGCAGAAAGTGGGTACGATGACTTTGTTATGAGGGGTTTTAGGTTCCAAATCTCCTTGCTCTTCCTTCCCTTTCTGTGGTGCCTAAAAATGCAGCCTGCTTCTGGCCCTCACAGGATGCTTCGCCCTCTGAGGGCCTCCAGGTGTAGCTCGCTGACAAGTGGCTCTTGCAGGTGAGAAAAATGAGGACAACTTAGGTAAAGCCTGCAACAACAGGCCTTCCTGCCAGGGTCCCGCCCTGGTTACTGGCAGCAGGAAAGAAAGGGCCCTCGTCCTCATCTGGGGGGCAAACTGAGGTTGCCAGAGTCTCTTTCCCCTATCGATGGACCCGGATATCCTGCCATGCCCCCATGAATCTCTTGGAGCTGCCCCATTTCTTCCCCAGAAGCCTACCTGAACTGTGGACTTCCTCCTGTTCTGGAGCCATCTGCAGCCTCATGGGTTTCCTGGCTTCAGAGCCTCCACTCCCCCAAGCTTCGTTCTTCACTGCCAGCCCTGGCCCCCACCCCCGCCCCTTCATGGTCACTACCCACACCCTAGAGTGACAGCCGCATCCACAGAATAGCATGGCACAACACTGTTAATTGCTAATTTGGTTAACACCTGGCAACCTCAAGGGCTGCTGACATCACACCTACAGTGTGACTGTCCCCAGACAAAAGCTGTATCTGCTCATACACCTTTGCACAGACAAGGTGGCACCAGTTTTGCCTACTCCCAAACCAGTCTAATGAAATGACAGGGCTTAGAAGAAATGGAAGGTTTCTTACCAAACTGAGCTGATTTTCATCAGGCAATTTCAGCCAAATTCCCATTACCAGTAAACCAATGAGTCAAAGTTACCAGGAATGAAAGATCATGAATTCAACCATTAAACAAAATATAATTGAGTGCCTGGCACTGTTCTAGGCCCCCGAGATAGGGCAGGCAACAAAACAAGCTTACAGAAAAGAAGGGAAAGAATGGAAACCGAAAATAGATAAAGAAACATTAGCATGTCAGACAGTTGTAAGTACTGAGGAGGAAAAAAGGAGCCAGGACTTTTCAATATTTTATACTTAGGGTGGCATTTAAGGCAGCACCTGGCGTGTGGTAAGCCCTTAACATTTGTTGAGTGAATAAAAAACTTGCAGAGAATGTTAAGTTGAGTTCTTTTCATTGCTCTCTTCTGCTGCTCCCTCTTTCTCCTTTTTCTTTCTTTCATCAAAGCACTTTTATCATTTAGAACGCTACTAAAAAACTCCCCTATTAAAAAATGAGCAATTGACAAAATTGAAAAACACAGGGGGCTAACAAACATATCACATTCCACCTTGCTCCAAATCAAAACCATTAAAGTAGCACAGCAGAGAAGGGATTCTATATTTCATCCAACAAACATATGAGATTTTTAAAACATCAGACTACAAAGTGGAGACAAGAACACAGAGGAACCAGCACTCTCGTGTACGGTGCGAAGGGGGTGCCCCATGTGTGAGTTTTCCTGGCAGACAGTTTAGTGGCGTGAGCCAGGAACTTACAAATATGCAGCACTTGCGATCTAGCCTCTCCTAGGAATTTACCTGAAGAGAAATTATCAAGGATGTGTGCAAAGATTTATCCATCAGGATGCTCATCAAAGCACTGTTTGGCAAAAAAATTAGAAACAACCTACACGAAAAGATGAGTTAAGTGGAATTATGTGATAGCCACACAATATAATAGTAGATAGTTGGTAACAATGATGGTATGAAAGAATATTAACAATGAAACAGATGAATAAAGAAGTTAACTCAACAATATGTATAATAGGATCCCACTTTTGTAAAACAGAAATACATACATATGTTCTACGCAGAAGATGTCTGGAAAGATAGATACCAAAATGGTGTTAACAGTGGTCATCTATGGAAGGTGAGATCACAGGTAATTTTCTCTCATCTGTCCTTCCTTTTTTGTTTCTTTTCTGTATTTTTAACCAAAAATAATTAACTGTATAATTTTTTAAGTTTTAAAAAAAAGAATGCATCCAAACTTAACAAAGCAAGATCATTTCCTCAAAATTCTTTCCAAATGATTTTCCTAAGTCTGTGGCTTTAGGACCATTTTAAAATTCAGCCTTTCGGCCAAGTCACTCTAGCAGATACAAGAGAGACGTGGCACTCGGGTGTCGGTAAGCTTCAGTAGGAGGGTTCCTAATTCTATAGCACAGATCATAAGAATTAATTCCCTTCCCCGGTGGTCCAGTGGTTAGGACTCTGCGCCTTCACTGCCAGGGGCGCAGGTTCAATCCCTGGTCAGGGAACTAAGATCCCACAAGCCACGTGGCATGGCCAAAAAAACCAAAGAATTAATTCCTCCTGCAATGACTCCCTAGTCAGCCCAATCTGATGTTATTCTCTCCAGTAAACATATATGTGCTGGTTCCACAGGTGTAAAGTTTCCACCCCACAATCTTTTAAATGTCATATCTTCTACACATCCATTAACTGACGACATAATGATATTTGGGACTTTGATAGAACCATCTGGGATGTCAACTATAGGTAATCTGGAATGTAAGGATTGCTTCTCCAGGGGTCACTTGTCTGGTGACCATTGTCTAAATAAGGGGAACAATACCCTGACCATTTATAATTATAACCTAATATGGTAAAATGACAGTCCATGGGACCTCAGAGGCAATTTCACACTAGTTTTCATCTATTCCTGTACAATAACAACACAGGCCTTGATGTCCGCTTTGAAAATTACAACAAGGGGGTTTTGGGGGCCTCTACATGGAAAATATCTTCTGCTCAAAATTAGGAGAAAGGGCTTTACTCAGGAGAGTCCTGGCCACAGAAGCCAATTTTGACTCATAAATGCTGAAATGCAGAAATAAAACATCCTAGGTTTGCTGTTAATCACAGTAGAAATGTCCCTTCTATGAGAAGAAAAGAAGCATCCCTTTGGAGGGATGTAGCCCAGGCAGAAGAGAAGACATTAATTAAAGTGCTGGGGGCAGGATAAGCGGGGAGCAGAGGAGCCCTTTCTTCAAGCATGTTGCTGTTTCAACAATTTTCGAAAGTCTTCTGTTGACAGGATGGTTGTTAAAACCCTGATAAAAAGATATTCGAGGAAGCACAGGACTTCCCTGGTGGCGCAGTGGTTAAGAATCCGCCTGCCAATGCAGGGGACACGGGTTTGAGCCCTGGTCCGGGAAGATCCCACATGCCTCGGAGCAACTAAGCCCGTGCGCCACAACTACCGAGCCTGCGCTCTAGAGCCCGCGAGCCACAACTGCTGAGCCCGCGTGCTGCAACTACTGAAGCCCACGCACCTAGAGCCCATGCTCTGCAACAAAAGAAGCCACCGCAATGAGAAGCCCGCGCACCACAACTAGAGAAAGCCCGCGCGCAGCAACGAAGACCCAACACAGCCAAATATAAAGTAAATTTTTTTAAAAAAAGATATAAAGCAAGAGGCCCAGACACACAGAGGAGGTGACCAAAGCGTGGCAAGATCCACCCTCCACCCCGAGCCAAAGGTGCAGGCACCACCCCTTCTCAGGGCTCCCCACCCTGGTGTGAGAACCCAGTCCCGCCTGCTCCTCTTCCCTAACCTCCACCTTAGGAATTCAGGTGTTTGCTCCTCTCTGGAGAATCAGCCCCATCATAGGTGATTTTGCTTCCCTTCTCTGAGCCTCAGTTTCTTTATCTGTAAAATGTGCAGGTTGGACCAGATGATAACAGTTCCCACACCCTCCTGGGGGCACTTAAGACCCTGCCTCTCCTTGGCCAGTTTGCCCAATGTGATGGCAGGGTCAGCCCCGTCCTAGATGGGTGGGGGTAGGTGACCAAGAAGAGTCTCATCCCTGCCAGCGTTCCTTTGCTATGCTCCGGGATCACTGAACTTGCAGAATAAACCGCCTTCGAGTGCATCTAACATCTGGTGTATTCATTTCCTGAAGCTGCTGTAACAAATTCCCACAAGCTTAGCGCTTAAAACAACCCAAATTGATTCTCTTACGGTTCTGGAGGTCGGATGTCCAAAATGAGACTTATGGTACTAAAATCAAGGTATTGGCAGGCCTGGTTCCTTCTGGAGTTTCCAGGGAGAACCAGTTCCTTGCCACTTGCAGCTTCCAGGGGCCACAGCGTTCCTGAGCTCATGACCACATCACTCCAGTGGCTGTTTCTGTTATCACATTGCCTTCTCTGACTCCTCCTGCCTCCCTCTTATAAGGACCTTTCTGATTACGTTGGGCCCACGCAGATAATCCAGCCCAGCAGGAGGAAGAGGAGGAAGTTTATTCTCTGGGGAAACTAAACCAGAGAAGCTCCAGACCTGGGACACTGAGCATAGCGGAGAGCAAGGCTGAATCAGTACAGTATAAAGGGAAGTGGGGGACATCCCTGGTGGTCCAGGGGTTAAGACTCCGTGCTCCTAATGCAGGGGGCCTGGGTTTGATCGCTGGTCAGGGACCTAAAGAGCCCGCACGAAGATCTCGCATGCCATGCTCAACTAAGACCTGACACAGCCAAATATTATAAATAAGTAAATTAATAAATGTTTTTAAAAAGGGGGGGGGAGCCAGAGAGGGAGGGGGAATCTTCAAAGGCTGAATATCAAATGATGAGACCCAAGCTTCCTTCCCTGATGGTCTCCCAGAATGCCAACAGCCTGTACCCTCCAAGCAGGAGATCGGAGAGCTCTTCTTAACAGGATAATCCCCCCATTGCAAAATCCTTAACTTACAACTGCAAAGTCCTTTTTGCCATAAAAGGCAACATACTCACAGGTTCTGGGGATTAGGACCTGGACATCTTTGGGGGCTATTATTCTGCCTACCACATCTGATGCTCCAATTTTACCACCTTCACGATATTTGCCATTTCTGCTTTTCATCTTTGAATTTTTCTTTGAATCAGATCACTTTCTAAGAAAATGAACTTAAAAAATAATCATATTGGGGACTTCCCTGGTGCTCCAGTGGGTAAGACTCCGAGCTCCCAATGCAGGGGGCCCAGGTTCGATCCCTGGTCGGAGAACAAGATCCCACATGCCGGAACTAAGAGTCCACGTGCTGCAACTAAAAGATCCCACACGCCACAACTAAAAAAAGATCCCATATGCCGCAACAATTATCTCGCATGCCAGAACTAAGACCTGGTGCATCCCAAATAAATAAATATTTTTTTAAAAAAACAATCATATCTATGAAATTATAGAATTGATTGCTAGTTATATTTTCCCTACTATTTCATAAGTTAAATACATGACTATTAAAATGTCAAATGTTCAAGGACCTACTGTAGAGCACAGGGAACTCTACTCAATATTCTGTAACGGCCTATATGGGAAAAGAATCTAAAAACGAGTGGATATGTGTATATGTATGACAGATTCACTTTGCTGTATACCTGAAACTAACACAACATTGTAAATCAACTATACTCCAATAAAAATTTTTTAAAATATATATATACATTAAAAAAGATGTCTGTACACCTGAAAATATCACAACATTGTTGATCAACTATACTCCAATACAAAATAAAAAGTTTAAAAAAATGTCAAACGTTCATCTCTGCACCACATAACATCCCTGTGCGTGCCACCAGTAGTACACAGACTGTCCTTTGGGGAAAAAAAATAGAATCCAGCCTCCCGATTTTACAGAATAGGGTAATTTATCCAAGAAGGCACAGCAGCAAACAGCAAAACTGCGGCTACAGCCACTACTTCTTCCTCCTGTCTCCGTGCTCATTAATCACAGCTTGAAAGGATGTCAGCTTTCTCTTAATAGCATCTCGCATTGGTGATTCATATCATTTAGGGCTCAGTTCCCCTTCGGTTACACTCCCAGATATTTTATATTTGGAAAGTGGGGTTTCCTATTGCTTTCCCTATGGACCAACATCCACGCATCCTACTTATCTGTGTTGAGCAGAGGGTGTTTACTTGACCCATATCTGGACAGCATCCAGGTCCCAGGGAAGAATGCACTGCAAAGGGAGGTCCGAGGCCGGTGGTGACTTTGTACTGTGCCCCTTGGCATATGTCCCAGCTGCTGACTGAACCTGGAAACAGCTTTAAGAAGACAGAGTTCCTTTCCAATACACAGGGTGTGGGATGATATATAATTGCCCTCCTTTTACATAACAACTGGCATGCAATAAAAATAGCTTTCAGAAACGAAATTGAGTTATTTGTAGTGAGGTGGATGGACCTAGAGTCTGTCATACAGAGTGAAGTAAGTCAGAAAGAGAAAAACAAATACCGTATGCTAAGGCGTACACATGGAATCTAAAAAAAAAAAAGGTACTGATAAACCTAGTACCTAGTTGCAGGGCAGGAATAAAGAGGTAGACATAGAGACTGGACTTGAGGACATGGGGTGGGAGGGGGAAGCTGGGGCGAAGTGAGAGTAGCATCGAAGTATATACATTACCGAATGTAAAATAGTTGGCTGGAGGGAAGCAGCAGCATAGCACAGGGAGATTGGCTCAGTGCTTTGCCATGACCTAGAGGGGTGGGATAGGGAGGATGGGAGGGAGGCTCAAGAGGGAGGGGATATGGGGACATGTGTATGCATATGGCTGATTCGCTTTGTTGTGCAACAGAAACTAACACAGTATTGTGAAGCAATTATACTCCAATAAATATCTATTAAAAATTAAAAATTAAAAAAAAGCTTTCATTTATTGGCTACTTCATCTGGGACAGGTCCTGTGATAAGTGCTCTACACACATCCATTCACAACAACCCTATGAAGTAGCTATTAGTGTTCCCGCTTTACAGTTGAGAACACCATGTCTCAGAGAGGTTAAGCATCTTGTCCAGAATCACACAGCTAGTGTGACAAAGTCTATATTCATAGAACCTCAGAAGATAAAAGAGAACTTAGAAATCTACCTGAGATGAGGAATGCCAATGAGGAAACCAGAGAGGTTGAGCAACCTGCCCAAGGACACACAGTTTAATGGCAGACTCAAGGACAAAACTCAGGTCTTCAACTCTCAGACCAGTTTGTTCTTTCAGCTTTTCTCTCTCTTAAGCTATTATTTCTTGGATGATTTTTTTCAGATGCCTGCCTGATCAGCTTCTTTTTTCTCATTACTGCATACATCTCTCCTCCCTGGTGCTTTTGCCCCTCATCATTTTCTCTCTAATTGAAAGCTGTGGAGGAATCTAATGAGAATCCCAGAGTGACCCTTCCCCATCTCTCCCTCTGACCCACAGAAAAAAAAAAAGTGCTAGAAAAATCTCCATGAGTCTGTATACATTAATTTGGAATGAGTAATAATTTAACCAGAAAAGAATTAACGTTTACCTTCATCCTTTCCCCCCAAAAAAGAAATTGCTAAGCAGATACACAGTGGAAAACAAGGTTAGATGAGGACATGATCAAAAGAGGAAACTGTTAATGAGAATTTTAACCCAGTAAGACCCTAAATGTCCATCAAAGGGAACTGACTGAATCAATGATCATATATCCACACAATGGAATACCAGGTAGCCATGAATGATAATGTAATAGAACACTGTGTAATAATATGAGAACAAATTATGATTAGTAAGTCGAAAGCATGAATACAAAATAAAATGACTCTGCTTTTATTTTTATAAGTATATATATACCCACAGGAAAAAAAAAGACTGGAAGGATATATTTATAACTGGTGGCTATCTCTAGGTGATTTATATTTTCTTTTTTGTGTTTATCTGTATTTTCCAAATTTCCTACAGTGAACACAGATTACTTTTATAATCCAAAGGAGAAAAAAATGCATCAAATTCTTGACATAGTCATTAAGAACTGCTGTTTTCTGAAGCCTATGCTCTGAGATCGCATATACAGGAAAATAAGGGATCGACCACAAACCTCTTTCCTGACCTGGCCATATGTTAACAATTTAACAATTATTCTACTCCAGTAGAAAGATGAGCAATGAACATAAATAAGTGGTTCACTGAAGAAATACGAACGGCCAATAAACACCTGAGAAGATCCTCAATCGTTTCATTAATAACTTTTAAAATGTAAATTGACAATGAGATATTTTTTACTTATCAAATTAGCAGAGTTTAAACCAAATGACAGGGACTTCCCTGGCAGTCCAGTGGTTAAGACTTTGCCTTCCAATGCAGGTGGTGCAGGTTCGATCCCTGGTCGGGAGCTAAGATCCCACATGCCTTGCGGCCAAAAACAAGAAAAAAAAAAAACAAAAAACAGAGCAGAAGCAATGTTGTAACAAATTCAATAAAGACTTTTAAAAAATAGTCCATCAAAAAACATCTTTAAAAAGTAAAACAGGGCTTCCCTGGTGGCACAGTGGTTGAGAGTCCGCCTGCCGATGCAGGGGACACGGGTTCGTGCCCCAGTCCGGGAAGATCCCACATGCCGCGGAGCGGCTAGGCCCGTGAGTGGTTAGAACTTGGTTCTTTCACTGCCTTGGGCCCAGGTTCAATCACTTGGTCGGGAGCTAAGATCCCACAAGCCCTGCCGCCCAAAACAAGAAAAAAAAAAAACAAAACAAAACAAAAAACAGAGCAGAAGCAATGTTGTAACAAATTCAATAAAGACTTTTAAAAAATAGTCCATCAAAAAACATCTTTAAAAAGTAAAACAGGGCTTCCCTGGTGGCACAGTGGTTGAGAGTCCGCCTGCCAATGCAGGGGACACGGGTTCGTGCCCCGGTCCGGGAAGATCCCACATGCCGCGGAGCGGCTAGGCCCGTGGGCCATGGCCGCTGAGCCTGCGCGTCCGGAGCCCGTGCTCCACAATGGGAGAGGTCACAAAAAAAAAAGTAAAACAAATGATAATACCCAGTGCTGGTTACAGTGTGAGGAAGCCAACACTCTCAAACAACACTGGTCCAGGTGAAAATGCTACAACTATAGCAGTTACCACAATGGATTGAATACATGTATCTCCACTTCCTCCTGAAACATCACAAAAAAGACAGGACAGGGGCTTCCCTGGTGGCGCAGTAGTTGAGAGTCCGTCTGCCGATGCAGGGGACA